>NW_027181749.1:0-5000 GCF_028537555.1 Battus philenor
AACGATGATGATGATGATGATGATGATGATGATGATGATGATGATGATGATGACGACGACGATGACATCGAGATCAGGGTCAGATATAGATATGTAGATCGGTGGTATGCAATCGATACGCGAACGCTCTATCGCGCTACGCGGAGACGCATACAGTCGTTCCCGCATATACATGGGACTGGCGCGAGACGCGCCGGTCGGCCGAATAGAGTTCTCTCCGATGCTCTTCTGTTTTGTTTTGTTTGTTGGTGGTTGTGGAGTGTGGAGTGTGTTTTTTTGGTTGGTGGGGTGTGTGTGGTGTGGTGGTGTTAGTTTGTTTGCGGAGATTGCGTTTTTTTTAGATTTAGTTTTTTTTTTTTTTTTTTAAATAAAAAAAAAAAAAATTAAAAATTATTCTTAGAAAACGCGCGCGAATCGAACAAAACTAATAACACCGATACACAAACAACGCGCGCCACCAACGAGAACGCCCGAAACTGAAACTTCTATAACCGACAAACGCACGAACGACACAGCGGCGGCGGAGGAGGGAAGAAAAAGGGGATCATCTCCCCACAACAACACACCGTAAACTGTGTCGGACGACGTCTCCGTTATGTAAGAGCGGAAGGCGTAAGAGAACGTCTCGTTTAATTAACGCGAACGGCGTTGGGCTCCCGAGTCGACTTCGGGGCGGCCCTTAACGCATCGCATCAACGAGCTCGTCGCGCGCTAGTCGCGCGACGGTCGATCATGATATATAAATCAAGGATTTCGGATCTCTCTAAAACCGGGCTGGAAATCGGTCATTGTTCGTTTTGCGAAACGATATTTTATAAAAGTGAAGATTTGTATGTGTCTCGTCAAAGAACGTTCCGATGAATCGGACGCGATGCCGCGTCCAAAGTAAATCTGGACGAACGCGAGGCGAGTGTTGAGATATACATTTTCCTCCGTGAACAGATAGAAAAACGAATTCATTTTGTTGTTGCGGTGTGGTGTTGTGTGTGTATTGTAATAAATACGCACGCACGCACGCACGCAAAAAGCTACCTAGGCACCGGCGCGTCACGGCGTTTCGAACGTCCGACGCGTCGCTTGTCACACGTCTATCATATCATCATCACCCTCATATCTCTCGTATGTGCGGTGTTGGTGTGTGTTAGCTCTAGCTAGCTCCCTGGTTGATCCTGCCAGTAGTTATATGCTTGTCTCAAAGATTAAGCCATGCATGTCTCAGTGCAAGCCGTATTAAGGCGATACCGCGAATGGCTCAATATATCAGTTTTGGTTCCTTAGATCTTACCTCGGTTACTTGGATAACTGTGGTAATTCTAGAGCTAATACATGCAATCAGAACTCTGACCAGTGATGGGATGAGTGCTTTTATTAGATCAAAACCAATCGACGGAGGGCCTCGCGTCCGAAGTCGTTAATTTTGATGAATCTGGATAACTTTTGCCGATCGCATGGTCCAGCACCGGCGACGCATCTTTCAAATGTCTGCCTTATCAACTTTCGATGGTAGTTTCTGCGACTACCATGGTTGTCACGGGTAACGGGGAATCAGGGTTCGATTCCGGAGAGGGAGCCTGAGAAACGGCTACCACATCCAAGGAAGGCAGCAGGCGCGCAAATTACCCACTCCCGGCACGGGGAGGTAGTGACGAAAAATAACGATACGGGACTCTTACGAGGCCTCGTAATCGGAATGAGTACACTTTAAATATTTTAACGAGGAACAATTGGAGGGCAAGTCTGGTGCCAGCAGCCGCGGTAACTCCAGCTCCAATAGCGTATACTAAAATTGTTGCGGTTAAAAAGCTCGTAGTTGCATTTGTGCGCCGCGCTGTCGGTGCACCGCATCCGCGGTGATACTGACACGTCTGCGGAGCATATCGTCGGTGAGCCGTCGGTAAAACGGCGGTTCAATATCAAAATCCTATCGCGGTGCTCTTCGGTGAGTGTCGAGATGGGCCGACAATTTTACTTTGAACAAATTAGAGTGCTCAAAGCGGGCTCAAAATGCTGCTTGAATATTTCGTGCATGGAATAATAGAATATGATCTCGGTTCTATTTTGTTGGTTTTCAGAACTCCGAGGTAATGATTAATAGGGATAACTGGGGGCATTCGTATTGCGACGTTAGAGGTGAAATTCTTGGATCGTCGCAAGACGAACATCAGCGAAAGCATTTGCCAAAGGTGTTTTCATCAATCAAGAACGAAAGTTAGAGGTTCGAAGGCGATTAGATACCGCCCTAGTTCTAACCGTAAATATGTCATCTAGCGATCCGCCGACGTTACTACGATGGCTCGGCGGGCAGCTTCCGGGAAACCAAAGATTTTGGACTCCGGGGGGAGTATGGTTGCAAAGCTGAAACTTAAAGGAATTGACGGAAGGGCACCACCAGGAGTGGAGCCTGCGGCTTAATTTGACTCAACACGGGAAATCTCACCAGGCCCGGACACCGGAAGGATTGACAGATTAACAGCTCTTTCTTGATTCGGTGGGTGGTGGTGCATGGCCGTTCTTAGTTGGTGGAGCGATTTGTCTGGTTAATTCCGGTAACGAACGAGACTCTAGCCTGCTAAATAGGCGTCGTCATTTAGGTGTGCGCCGCTCCGGTGGCGCAACTCACTGGCGACGTATTAAAATTCTTCTTAGAGGGACCGGCGGCTTCGAGCCGCACGAGATTGAGCAATAACAGGTCTGTGATGCCCTTAGATGTCCTGGGCCGCACGCGCGCTACACTGAAGGAATCAGCATGTTCTCCCTGGCCTAGAGGCCCGGGCAACCCGTTGAAACTCCTTCGTGCTGGGGATTGGGGTTTGCAATTATCCCCCATAAACGAGGAATTCCTAGTAAGCGCGAGTCATAAGCTCGCGTTGATTACGTCCCTGCCCTTTGTACACACCGCCCGTCGCTACTACCGATTGAATGATTTAGTGAGGTCTTCGGACCGACACGCGGTGGCTTCACGGCCGTCGGCGTTGCTGGGAAGTTGACCAAACTTGATCATTTAGAGGAAGTAAAAGTCGTAACAAGGTTTCCGTAGGGGAACCTGCGGAAGGATCATTAACGTGTGTGTATGTGTGCGAGACGCGTGATATGTTCACGAACGTTGTTGCGCCGCTGTTGCTGTTGTTGCTGTTGCGACGACGACGACGACGACGACGACGACTTCGTACATACCGTGTTTACACATATATATATGTAATACATCCATAATGATATATATATATACGACATATATACATATATATGTACGTACGCGCGCGCTGCTGTTCGTATCTAATGCGGACGAGCGCGCGCGCGTGTGCGTGCGTGTGTGTGTGCGTGTTTGTATATATGTATAAAAAATAAAATGTGAAATAATTGTCTCTAGCGTCTATTACGCCTAACGGCGCAGCGGCGACGGCGCCGTGGCGGTGGCCGGTGGCGGTGGTGGCATTCGTCGAAAGTGCTACCGCCGCCGCTGCCTCCGCCGCCGTCGAAGCGGCCGGGTGGCGGAAAAACGCCGAGAGACGAGCGCCGACCGGGGCATACCAAACGGAGCGTTCGAAGCGGTGAAAATCCCCACTGCCTAGCTCAGGCCCTTTATTGTCGGTTGGCGCTATACAAAACGAAATTTAAGCGGTTAGAAAGATGACAATGTCGTGCGTCACGCCAGCTCGTTGGGGGGTGCGCGGGTCGTCGTCGTTCATCATTCTAAAGGATTCGCGTCGGGGCGTTAAGCTTTTTCGGTGCCGTTTCTTTATGAACGCCTCGGCGCACATGAATTCGACCAACTTTCGACGTTAATACATAAAAACGGACAATCAAGTGGCCGACGGCGAGAGCCGTAGGCCGCTACCGTAAGTAATAACAACATTAAGAAAAAACCATTACCCTGGACGGTGGATCACTTGGCTCGCGGGTCGATGAAGAACGCAGTTAACTGCGCGTCATAGTGTGAACTGCAGGACACATTTGAACATCGACATTTCGAACGCACATTGCGGTCCGTGGAGAAATATCCAGGACCACTCCTGTCTGAGGGCCGGCTGTTAAAATATAAAAACCACACTGTTCGGTGTAGAACGCGCGCTACGTGCGCTCGCGCCGGTCGATGCGCGCGGCGGTGACGCGCGACGCGGCGGCGGCGGGTTGGTGGGGGGTGATGAACGAGCTCGCGGACGGTGCGATGGGACGATCTCTAATAAGAGTCTCTCGTCCGCGCCGCCGCGGCTCTCACTCTCTCTCTCTCACTATCCGCCGTCGCTGTCGTCGCGCTGCCGCTGCCGCACTACCGCGCGCGGGCGAGCGGGCGCGCGCTCTTTCGAACAATTGACGGTTTCCGTTGAACGTTCTTCGCGACGGACGACGGACGGCGGGGTGCTGCACCCCTCACGTCCGCGTACGCGCGGAGCGCGTTTACGGTCCGTTTAAATATATCGAATTGTATTGAATATGAAACGAGTGTGAAAAGATTACACGCATCGCTAAGACGCGAGTCTTCGTAGTGCGGTCTTCGTCCGAGCTCATCGGTTCGTGTATACGATATAATAAAATATATCGGAAGCACAGACGACGCGTCTCCGACGGATGCGACCGGCAGGCGGTGAATGTTTTCTTGCGCGGCAAGCGTAACGCACACACAAACATATGTAAGTAAACATTACGTGATGTTCATGTGCGCGCGCGCCTAGCCCGATGCGAGAGAGTTCACCGCTCGTCGTCGCTACGCATCCGTATTATGTCGGTGATACGCGTCGTCGTTCCAGTGCGAACGTTATATTATCGTATCGATACGGACCGATACCGAAAGGGCCGGACGATCGATCGCTAACGAAAAGTACTCGCGCTCGCGTATGCGTGTCGAGATTTTCGTTTACGCTCGTATCATCATAATCATCATCATCGTCATCGTCGTCGTTCATCGCGCAACGCGTGTTGTGTGTGCAGCGTTGCGTTGTGCGTGCGCGCGTCTAGAGACCTCTAAGGACTCGCGACGCGCGCGCCTCGCGCACGCGCACTCG
>NW_027181749.1:12500-17500 GCF_028537555.1 Battus philenor
ATTTTGTTGTTGCGGTGTGGTGTTGTGTGTGTATTGTAATAAATACGCACGCACGCACGCACGCAAAAAGCTACCTAGGCACCGGCGCGTCACGGCGTTTCGAACGTCCGACGCGTCGCTTGTCACACGTCTATCATATCATCATCACCCTCATATCTCTCGTATGTGCGGTGTTGGTGTGTGTTAGCTCTAGCTAGCTCCCTGGTTGATCCTGCCAGTAGTTATATGCTTGTCTCAAAGATTAAGCCATGCATGTCTCAGTGCAAGCCGTATTAAGGCGATACCGCGAATGGCTCAATATATCAGTTTTGGTTCCTTAGATCTTACCTCGGTTACTTGGATAACTGTGGTAATTCTAGAGCTAATACATGCAATCAGAACTCTGACCAGTGATGGGATGAGTGCTTTTATTAGATCAAAACCAATCGACGGAGGGCCTCGCGTCCGAAGTCGTTAATTTTGATGAATCTGGATAACTTTTGCCGATCGCATGGTCCAGCACCGGCGACGCATCTTTCAAATGTCTGCCTTATCAACTTTCGATGGTAGTTTCTGCGACTACCATGGTTGTCACGGGTAACGGGGAATCAGGGTTCGATTCCGGAGAGGGAGCCTGAGAAACGGCTACCACATCCAAGGAAGGCAGCAGGCGCGCAAATTACCCACTCCCGGCACGGGGAGGTAGTGACGAAAAATAACGATACGGGACTCTTACGAGGCCTCGTAATCGGAATGAGTACACTTTAAATATTTTAACGAGGAACAATTGGAGGGCAAGTCTGGTGCCAGCAGCCGCGGTAACTCCAGCTCCAATAGCGTATACTAAAATTGTTGCGGTTAAAAAGCTCGTAGTTGCATTTGTGCGCCGCGCTGTCGGTGCACCGCATCCGCGGTGATACTGACACGTCTGCGGAGCATATCGTCGGTGAGCCGTCGGTAAAACGGCGGTTCAATATCAAAATCCTATCGCGGTGCTCTTCGGTGAGTGTCGAGATGGGCCGACAATTTTACTTTGAACAAATTAGAGTGCTCAAAGCGGGCTCAAAATGCTGCTTGAATATTTCGTGCATGGAATAATAGAATATGATCTCGGTTCTATTTTGTTGGTTTTCAGAACTCCGAGGTAATGATTAATAGGGATAACTGGGGGCATTCGTATTGCGACGTTAGAGGTGAAATTCTTGGATCGTCGCAAGACGAACATCAGCGAAAGCATTTGCCAAAGGTGTTTTCATCAATCAAGAACGAAAGTTAGAGGTTCGAAGGCGATTAGATACCGCCCTAGTTCTAACCGTAAATATGTCATCTAGCGATCCGCCGACGTTACTACGATGGCTCGGCGGGCAGCTTCCGGGAAACCAAAGATTTTGGACTCCGGGGGGAGTATGGTTGCAAAGCTGAAACTTAAAGGAATTGACGGAAGGGCACCACCAGGAGTGGAGCCTGCGGCTTAATTTGACTCAACACGGGAAATCTCACCAGGCCCGGACACCGGAAGGATTGACAGATTAACAGCTCTTTCTTGATTCGGTGGGTGGTGGTGCATGGCCGTTCTTAGTTGGTGGAGCGATTTGTCTGGTTAATTCCGGTAACGAACGAGACTCTAGCCTGCTAAATAGGCGTCGTCATTTAGGTGTGCGCCGCTCCGGTGGCGCAACTCACTGGCGACGTATTAAAATTCTTCTTAGAGGGACCGGCGGCTTCGAGCCGCACGAGATTGAGCAATAACAGGTCTGTGATGCCCTTAGATGTCCTGGGCCGCACGCGCGCTACACTGAAGGAATCAGCATGTTCTCCCTGGCCTAGAGGCCCGGGCAACCCGTTGAAACTCCTTCGTGCTGGGGATTGGGGTTTGCAATTATCCCCCATAAACGAGGAATTCCTAGTAAGCGCGAGTCATAAGCTCGCGTTGATTACGTCCCTGCCCTTTGTACACACCGCCCGTCGCTACTACCGATTGAATGATTTAGTGAGGTCTTCGGACCGACACGCGGTGGCTTCACGGCCGTCGGCGTTGCTGGGAAGTTGACCAAACTTGATCATTTAGAGGAAGTAAAAGTCGTAACAAGGTTTCCGTAGGGGAACCTGCGGAAGGATCATTAACGTGTGTGTATGTGTGCGAGACGCGTGATATGTTCACGAACGTTGTTGCGCCGCTGTTGCTGTTGTTGCTGTTGCGACGACGACGACGACGACGACGACGACTTCGTACATACCGTGTTTACACATATATATATGTAATACATCCATAATGATATATATATATACGACATATATACATATATATGTACGTACGCGCGCGCTGCTGTTCGTATCTAATGCGGACGAGCGCGCGCGCGTGTGCGTGCGTGTGTGTGTGCGTGTTTGTATATATGTATAAAAAATAAAATGTGAAATAATTGTCTCTAGCGTCTATTACGCCTAACGGCGCAGCGGCGACGGCGCCGTGGCGGTGGCCGGTGGCGGTGGTGGCATTCGTCGAAAGTGCTACCGCCGCCGCTGCCTCCGCCGCCGTCGAAGCGGCCGGGTGGCGGAAAAACGCCGAGAGACGAGCGCCGACCGGGGCATACCAAACGGAGCGTTCGAAGCGGTGAAAATCCCCACTGCCTAGCTCAGGCCCTTTATTGTCGGTTGGCGCTATACAAAACGAAATTTAAGCGGTTAGAAAGATGACAATGTCGTGCGTCACGCCAGCTCGTTGGGGGGTGCGCGGGTCGTCGTCGTTCATCATTCTAAAGGATTCGCGTCGGGGCGTTAAGCTTTTTCGGTGCCGTTTCTTTATGAACGCCTCGGCGCACATGAATTCGACCAACTTTCGACGTTAATACATAAAAACGGACAATCAAGTGGCCGACGGCGAGAGCCGTAGGCCGCTACCGTAAGTAATAACAACATTAAGAAAAAACCATTACCCTGGACGGTGGATCACTTGGCTCGCGGGTCGATGAAGAACGCAGTTAACTGCGCGTCATAGTGTGAACTGCAGGACACATTTGAACATCGACATTTCGAACGCACATTGCGGTCCGTGGAGAAATATCCAGGACCACTCCTGTCTGAGGGCCGGCTGTTAAAATATAAAAACCACACTGTTCGGTGTAGAACGCGCGCTACGTGCGCTCGCGCCGGTCGATGCGCGCGGCGGTGACGCGCGACGCGGCGGCGGCGGGTTGGTGGGGGGTGATGAACGAGCTCGCGGACGGTGCGATGGGACGATCTCTAATAAGAGTCTCTCGTCCGCGCCGCCGCGGCTCTCACTCTCTCTCTCTCACTATCCGCCGTCGCTGTCGTCGCGCTGCCGCTGCCGCACTACCGCGCGCGGGCGAGCGGGCGCGCGCTCTTTCGAACAATTGACGGTTTCCGTTGAACGTTCTTCGCGACGGACGACGGACGGCGGGGTGCTGCACCCCTCACGTCCGCGTACGCGCGGAGCGCGTTTACGGTCCGTTTAAATATATCGAATTGTATTGAATATGAAACGAGTGTGAAAAGATTACACGCATCGCTAAGACGCGAGTCTTCGTAGTGCGGTCTTCGTCCGAGCTCATCGGTTCGTGTATACGATATAATAAAATATATCGGAAGCACAGACGACGCGTCTCCGACGGATGCGACCGGCAGGCGGTGAATGTTTTCTTGCGCGGCAAGCGTAACGCACACACAAACATATGTAAGTAAACATTACGTGATGTTCATGTGCGCGCGCGCCTAGCCCGATGCGAGAGAGTTCACCGCTCGTCGTCGCTACGCATCCGTATTATGTCGGTGATACGCGTCGTCGTTCCAGTGCGAACGTTATATTATCGTATCGATACGGACCGATACCGAAAGGGCCGGACGATCGATCGCTAACGAAAAGTACTCGCGCTCGCGTATGCGTGTCGAGATTTTCGTTTACGCTCGTATCATCATAATCATCATCATCGTCATCGTCGTCGTTCATCGCGCAACGCGTGTTGTGTGTGCAGCGTTGCGTTGTGCGTGCGCGCGTCTAGAGACCTCTAAGGACTCGCGACGCGCGCGCCTCGCGCACGCGCACTCGCTCTGCGACGCGCGATGATCGCGACGGTGGGGGTGGTGTACGGTAGGCGGACTCGACGTCCGAAGGGCGTCCCGCGACGACGACCGGCCGCCGTGCGCGCTTGCTTGCTTGCGCGCGCGGTCCGTCGGTTCGTCGTCGTCAAAAATATAATAAGGGACGTCGCGTACGGATATCGCGTCTGCCTCGAATTTTTATCGTTGGCCTCAGATCAGGGAGGATCACCCGCCGAATTTAAGCATATTAGTAAGCGGAGGAAAAGAAACTAACAAGGATTTCCCTAGTAGCGGCGAGCGAACAGGAAAGAGCCCAGCACTGAATCCCGCGATCGTCTCGAGCGCGGGAGATGTGGTGTTCGGGAGGTTCCGCTTTCTCGTCGTCGATACTCCTGTCCAAGTTCGTCTTGAACGGGGCCGTTTTCCCGCAGAGGGTGCCAGGCCCGTAGCGACGGAGGGCGGCGGCGAGAGGGACTCTCCTAAGAGTCGGGTTGCTTGAGAGTGCAGCCCTAAGTGGGTGGTAAACTCCATCTAAGGCTAAATATAACCGCGAGACCGATAGCGAACAAGTACCGTGAGGGAAAGTTGAAAAGAACTTTGAAGAGAGAGTTCAAGAGTACGTGAAACCGTTCAGGGGTAAACCTGCGAAACTCGAATGAACGAACGGAGAGATTCATCGTCATTCCGCGGCGTACGCGCCCGCGCTCTGATGCGACGTCCGGTCCGCCTTTAATCGGGCGCTGTATCGCGTCGCACGGGCCGGTGCGCGTCGACGTCCGCGGAGGGCGTGCACTTCTCTCTCAGTAATGCATCGCGACCCGTTCGGGTGTCGATCTAAGCGCCGCCGACGGGCAGCCCAGCGTTCACTTCGCGCGAGCGGAGTCAGGACGTTGGACCGTTTCGCGGTAGCCGATCGGCCGCCGGACGGTATAATGATAAGAATCGCGCACGCGCTCTCTAAAGGC
>NW_027181750.1:0-19961 GCF_028537555.1 Battus philenor
AGGAGTAATGTTACACCGATTAGTGCCAAACACAGAGTGAACAAACACACCACACCTGAGTACTAAACACAAACTAATCGGTGACGGGCTGGCACTTTATTGCACGACTACGACTGCATGTGCGGAAGTAGCTATGTATTTGTCTTTTTCTTACTTAGGATGGACTTCCGCAAAATTACGCCTGATTCCATTAAATATTATAATCTAAGTCTCTTTAGGGTAATATTGAGTGAGTAATTACTGAGTCCACGTGCTTCATCTTCATCAGGCAATTCGGTGGTTAAACATGAAAAAGTAATCATTAAACAAATATAGATTAAATAAGCATAGAACAGACAATGTAAAAATAAAATTGAATAAAACTTCAATCTAGACAAAAAAGTACAGTTAACGTTTAATGCAGTGTATTACTTGTACAGTCAGAAGCAAAAAATAATTTATACATTATGCGCTTCACTGCCAAAGAGTTAGTTCAAAATAAATCGACATCTAAATGACATGAAATCTCATTGAACTAACTTGTACTACAGGACAATTAGTCCAAGTAATAGCAAATGACCAACTCGATGCTAAGCGGTTCTTTCAATTCAACAGCTTTCCCGCTCGTTACACTTAAACTTGATAATTAAGCTACTTCCTTAAAAGCCTTCAAGTGGAGTCTTAATATAAAATAAAAAATTCCAACATTAAAATATATTTTCTCGATGAAAAAATCTGTTACGAATCAGCATCATACAGTCAAGTGGTCACTTGGTTGCTAAAGGGCGTTTTATCGTGTGGCCCAAGTGATAAGCTTTACGTTTTAATTTTATATTTACTTTAGTCGCAACTGAGTCCATAAATATAAGTATTTTTCAACCTTTTATGTGCCATTTCTCCTTAGCGTTTTTAAAACCCCCCTATGTAACATGTATTTTTTATATCAAATGGAAATAATTCCGTTTAATATTATTGTTGTCGTTTAATATCAAATTGCCCCCTGTAGCTTTAAAGCGATGAATGTATAAATCCATTGCTCTCAAGTTATATATGATATATCCTGTCCAAAATTCAATGTTTTGAAAAATAATAAATAACGTAATTATTGCAGTAAGATAATGCGGTTGGGGCTAAAATGTTCTCGAATTATCTACCATAGCTAGTGGGTGCAACGTGGGTAAGTCAAAAGTCTACATACTAGACTTGGTAATGATCAAGGTCTTTATTTAATGGAATCAGGCGTTACCTTACGGAAGTCCATCCTAAGTAAGAAAAGGATCAATATTTAGCCACTTCCGCACATGCAGTCGGAGTCGTGCAACAAAGTGCACCGCCCGCCAGCGCGCTGATAAATGCGCGTGCGGTGAACAATGCGAAACACAACTACCGCCGTTAATCTACTCTACACGTGTTTCAAACTCTCACTCTGTGTTTGGCACTAATTGGTGTAACATGATTTCTGAAGATGCCCCGTGGAGGGGCGAAACACGTGTTGAGTGGTTTAACGGTAGCAGTTGTGTAATTCGCATTGCTTGCCACATACGCATTTATCAGCGGGCTGGCGGGCAGTGCACTTTGTTGCACGACTACCACTGCATGTGCGGAAGTGGCTAGATATTGGTCCTTTTCTACGTAAATATGTGTTTTAATGAAAATATATTAATAAACCGTTACGTATGGTAACTAAAATTTTTGATTTTTTTGCATTGAATAATCAGAATTTTACATATTAATGTCGAATAATTTTGTTTTTAACTTGATTTATTAATAAACCCGAATCTTCCTATTTTTATTCAGATTCCCATAGACATAAACATAGTGCATATATGTATGTATATATGAAATTATTATTATTAATTAAAAGTCAATTATAATTTATATTTAATATTAACCGTAATGTACAACTAATCTTTGCCCGCTAACCTACTCATTATTTGTGCACTTGGTTACATACCGAACTAAGAACTGTAAATATATATATATATATATATATATATATATATATATATATATATAAATATATATATATATATATATATATATTTGTCATTATCAATAGACGCCCACTCCAATGATTAGGAATTCCTTATCTTTGGAAGGATATATCATAATCGCCATGCTTTGCAGATAGAATGGCGATCGCACTGTGTTATTATGGTAGTCAGAAGACGCTCTTGCTCGTACTCTGGAAACTTGTATGTGAGCAGTGGCAATCCTATATAATTAATGCACAAAGTGTGGACTATATGAGATTGAAACACGGAAGTCGAACCAGCGACTTAAGAATGCAAGTTTCAGTCCTCTATCGCTGGACTACTACCGCCATTTATACAATGAGCTGCCAAAATGTCATGAGAAAGGGGCCATATCTCAAGGGAATCCAGACACATCTCATTTTTTTTCTGAATGAAATGTATCTTTCGTAGTGTTGATATTTTTAATATGTCGATTTCCGTCCTATGCTTTTCTGTATAATCAAGAAACGTTATATACATGGTGATTTGTTATAGGTACAAAGGCTTTAAAAGAGTGTACATAAAGCTCATGGGTCAGCAATTATTGTACTAATTTTTAATCACCCTATAGATAGATAGAAGCGATGATGAAGTTTCTTCAATCAGCCTGTAGATAGATAGAAGCGATGATGAAGTTTCTTCAATCACCCTGTAGATAGATAGAAGAGATGATGAAGTTTCTCCAATCACCCTGTTGATAGATAGAAGCGATGATGAAGTTTCTACAATCACCCTGTTGACAGATAGGAGCGATGATGAAGTTTCTTCAATCACCCTGTTGATAGATAGAAGCGACGATGAAGTTTCTTCAATCACCCTGTTGATAGATAGAAGCGATGATGAAGTTTCTTCAATCACCCTGTTGATAGATAGAAGCGATCATGAAATTTTTAAAACGGCAGTAATCATGGCCAGGCAATAGCAACCAAGTCAAGGTTTCGCCTTCTCAGGCGCCTTTGAGTTGGAATACTAAACACTTTTCGAGTGACAACCCAAGCTATGGTCCTCTTTCGGAGGCTTTTGCGCCTAGTTACTCCATAAATCGTAGCCAAGTTATCGAAAGCCTTGAGTCCTTTATTACTCCATGTATAGTAACGACTCAGGCTAAGTTCCATGAAAGAGCCTTTGAGCTAAGTTACGTCAACAAGGTACAACGCACTGCAAATGTAAGGCAGCAGTATACATCCAGATGAAAAATTTAAGTACAGATAGAGTTGCATGAAGAATGCGAGGTGAGACGAGGATAAGCGTGATCGACAAGACGCACATGAGATATTTTAGATCAAACGGCTTGACCTTTATCGACCATTCTGCCACTTATATCTCAGAAGACGACTAGCACTTGTGGGTATACTATACCTCTTATATATGTATTTATTTGACTATTTATTTATAATTTTTTGTTCACTAAAATGATAATAAAATATGCATGACACTTGAAGATTGACGGATAGAGATACGAAACACGAAAAAAAATATGTCACATCGACATCAAAATTTAAAAAAAGAAATTGTCTTAATTTTCCTCAAAGATGTATTTATAAATAAGAATTCGTACTCTTTTCCCTGAAGCGCGGTGCGCTCATTTCTTTGTGAATATTTGAAAGCGGACGTTTCTGCGCGGCGCGTTAAAAAACGTCCCGAGTATGGCGAGCTTTATTAACGAGTGGCTGGTTGGCGGGAAAAATGACGTTTCGTTTTTATAACTACTTTTAGGTTATGTTTACTGAACACTACAGTTTTAATGTTATCTATATATATAAAATTCTCGTGTCACGGTGTTCGAACTTGAACTCCTCTGAAACGGCTTGACCGATTTTTACCAAATTTTATATGCGTATTTAGTAGGTCTGAGAATCGGCTACTATCTATTTTTCATACCCCTAAGTGATAAGGGTTGTTTACCCTTAAAATTTTTTTTTTATTTTTTTGACGAATTTTTTTGTTTTTATTTTTCAATGATCAACCCTTATTTTTAAATTGAAAATTAAAAATTTTTTTTGCAAAACAACGTTTGCAGGATCAGCTAGTCTTTATATATTAAAATTAATGTTTATCTGTATGTCATTTATAGAATCGTAATCTATGCATTTGATTATGTGATAATCTTTAACCAAGTTGTTGTGTATGGGCCCACAAAAGTTTCTAGGTTAGTATGACCAATTTTTGACAGACGGCGCCGCTGTCATTCCAAAGACTTTCATATATAGTGACAGTTCATGTTGATTTAAATTGAAAACAGCGAACGAATGATGACGTTTCGAATTGTGAGTGACTTAAGAATTTATATAAAATGTGAATTTTATATCCGACTCATGTAATTAAAAAAAAAAAAACGAAAAAAAAAAAACAAAACTGAATAAGCTAAATTTTTTTGTTAAATTCCAAGCGGATAGTCGCAGGGGACCGCTTGATATTAATAAATGAATTTAAAAACGGATGCAGAATCAACAAGTGTGTACTTTAAAAAAATGATATATTAATACGTGTTTCTAATCACTTCCTAAAAATATTAGAGGCACCGGAAAGTAATGTTGTTTCTGTGGATATATTTTACAGAAAAACCGATTGTTTTTTACCCCTCCGGCACTGCATACTTGATGGCAAAAGGTCGTTGATAACGAAGGTGAATATATTGTAGGTTAGAAATAAAAACTTGTTAAAAATGCATGGCGGGGTTGGAATGGCAGTGTGGTATTATGGTACGCAGAAGACAATCCTCTGGTAGCTTGTTTATGACCAGTAACAATCCTATATCTCTACGGCTGAGATACCACTACTCTTTAAACATATAATGTCTTTAAATTATCTCGTTATAAAATTAACCCTTAAATGCACGACTTTTATTTATACTTTAAAAAATATATATCTTATATATCATTATAATACAAGGAAAAATAGAGAAAACACATAATAATATACACATAGTAATATTTTTTGCGACACTGTGCATTTACTGTACATTATTGTCTTGTATGTCAAAGTGGTACTTTGCAGTTTTTCATCATTATGCATTTAAGGGTTAAGAAGTTCACTAAAAAACGCTTATTAAATATTATATCAGTGTGAAACTTTTTTTTAAATGATAATAAAGCTATGATATAAATATGCTGTAAAAGTGTGTACAAAAAAAAAAACACCTGAGTTTACTGTGATCTCTTAGAGCTAGGCGCGTTTAGAACCCTTGTGAGTTTAAGATGGATAATGCTAATATAGTGAAGTTCGATACGATTGTTCCCTTGATGTATACACATACATGATCCACCATAGATGATCTTATTTGTATATATACCTATATGATTAAATAGCGTAGTGGTATATGCCAAAAGTCATTTACCAGTAACATTTAAAAAATTATGCGGTCAATTTCAGAGCCACTTTATTTACAGGATGATTTAGAAATAGGCATATATATATATTTATTATATATATATACATATTATATATATACATATATAAGTTAACTGATGTAAAGCTATAATCACCTATAACCAATCACTATGAATACCCGTAAATGTTTAATAAATATCTTATAAATACGAATACATAATAATATGTATTGGTATTTACATATATTTACATACATTGTACATATATTTTACGCCCTTAACTATTAAAATATTCAAGTAATTTATGTTGTGATGTACGTCGAACGCAAATAGACGATCTTGCATAACGCTCCCATTTTACAAACATGGCCGACATTCGGCTGTCAAAGTGACAGGAGTAACGC
Organism: Battus philenor; assembly: GCF_028537555.1. Classification (NCBI taxonomy): domain Eukaryota; kingdom Metazoa; phylum Arthropoda; class Insecta; order Lepidoptera; family Papilionidae; genus Battus; species Battus philenor. The sequence continues at coordinate 5,728 of NW_027181750.1, forward strand.
GCGCTTCGACTATTTTCGGCGGGAACGGGCGTTGACTTGCTCACCTACTGACCTTTTCGTTGTTGATATAATAAATATAACCTGCATACTGTAATGATAATAAATCTGAAAGTTTTACAACCGTTATAAAATATCGGATCAATGAGTTGAAATAAAAAAAACTCACATAAACTTTGAAGTATATAATAGAAAAGTTTAATGGGTTGTTTGTACGAATATTTATTATTTTTATCGACTATAGGCAAAGCAAATGATTTGTCTCGCCTGATGCTAAGTGATGACGAGGCTTTTATGATGCTACAGACTCCTAAGTTATAGTTACTTGGAAACAACCACTCCTGAAGGTTGTTGTCTGGGTTGTTTGCACTATAAAAGTGAAACGCTTAGTGCAGGTTAAAGTAATTTCAACAGTGTATATATATCTGTCTGATAGAAGAAAGGAGATGAGGGAATTTATTAATGTAACTCCGATGAACACTCTCCAAAATGCAGTCTGTAAAACAGCAATGAACAGGCAATATATATATATACATATTCTGTCAACTTATAGTTTTATGCTCTAAATTATTATTTATTGTGATTATGTGTTGTTATCTTTTTGTGATACACTTGTTTAGTTGTTTTAACCTGCATTCTGTATATATGTCCCTGGGATATTTACTAAAACATCTTTAGTATGACTTAGGCTGTATTGCAGTAGGAAACTATATAATTCCAATTATATTTTCTATAATAAATAAATAAAATATAATATGTATTATAACTAATTTATTTTAATTATATATGTCATAAACATATGTATGTCTTTTGTACACGTTAACTACCAATTATTTATTATTTTGTATACTTCTACTGTTTCCATACTATAGTTGTCTGTAAGAGATTGCCGCGTGTGACAAAACCGCCCATTGTACTCTTTTGTTTATTATTATGAAACTAAAAGTATCCAAGCGTGTACAATAAAGAATATTAAAGAAATAAAATATATATTTACATAAGTTATAAATATGATTCTATAATATAAATAAGTCTCCATGTTAATCAGATTGATTTAATATGGCGAAGATTTAATATCCTATTATTCATCACGTTCACATATACTGTTCTTCAAGATGTCCTCTGATGGGCATAGACTTCCTCCGTGGATTTCCAATAAAAGAGTTTGCAGGCGTTCTGTGTTAGACGTCATTAGCAGTTAGCTATCTCGATTTAGACCTGACATGTGGACACTGAAATCACCCACTTCGTGCCTCATTGGCAAACTGGCAGTCGCCCACTGAACCATGGCGGAGGCGAATTGGGAATGAGGAAATAGTGTAACGAGAGTAACCGAAATAGCACAGCGGATTTGCAAATCGAATTCATAGTGGCCAGACCACACAATACGCAGGACGGACGGACATACGATCTTGTTTATATCGCCGAAAAAGCTGAATGTAAACGGCATTACTGTAGCGCTTGCGCAGCGACTTGAAATAGAATAATGTACCAAATAATGAATAATTTGTTAAACTTCCAAATTGTATTGTTAATATGTATACATTTTAGTTGTATTTACCCATAGAAAATTGTAAATAATGATAAAACGCTGTTGTGACTCGCAGCTGAGAGAAGAAAGATCCGTATCAAATAGCGGCAACCATCTCCCAATTGTCTGCGTTTAGTGAAAGCGAAAAAAAAATTGTAAATAAATACATTTAAAAAACTTTTAAGTTAAACGGTTTTTTGATACCAATATTGTGATGGTTGTGGAAAAATATGTACCTAGTCCGCCATATTGGAACGGCGTCCATCTTGAATTTTAAATTTTGACATAATCATCGTGTTTTACTAGTATAGCCCTTTCATTTGATACCCATATTGAGAGGGTTAAGGAAAAATATGTAATCCGCCATTTTGTATCGGCGGCCATCTTAAATTTATAATGTTATTGATTTGATTATATTGTATTATCATCTAAATTAAATGTGTGTACGACATTTCAGATCAATCTGACAACGGGAAAGTGCTTAAATTTCAATTTCTAATTTTGACCCAAATAAATAAATAAATTCCGTACGGGTCGAACTAAATAAAACCGTTTAAAAATACTAGCGATACAAATTAGATATAATAAAAAAACGGTCTTATTAAAAATACATGGGTCAGGCCTATATCTGGTATATAATGAAGATATCGTAGTCGTATGATCTGTGCTAGATCATCGTTTTGGATATGAACTGTCCAATTCGTCTATTTAATCTCTCTCTCTATTTAATTCGGAAGTCCATCTTAGTAAGAAAAGGACCAATATTTAGCCACTTCCGCACATGCAGTGGTAGTCGTGCAACAAAGTGCACCGCCCGCCAGCCCGCTGATAAATGCGTATGCGGCAAACAATGCGAATCACACAACCGCCACCGCCAAATTACTCAACACGTGTTTCACCCCTCCACGGGGCATCTTCAGGAGTTATGTTACACCGATTAGTGCCAAACTCTGTGTTTGTGTGGAAGTGGCTAAATATTGGTCCTTTTCTTACTGTTCAATTCGTCGCCCCCACCGTCTAAACCTGTATTATGATATTGCGGGCATGTTCCGTTTCTGTCAAATTCAGTATCTACAGGTAGTATTACACCTTGTGATTTTTTTTTTGGGATTTTCAAATGTTCGATAAGTTTCCAGTAATGGGTATTACTTGCTACTTTTGTACTTATTATTTAATATTTAATGGAATCAGGCGCTACCTCGCGGAAGTTCATCCTAAGTAAGAAAAGGACCAATATTTAGCCACTTCTGCAGTGGTAGCGTGGTGGTGCGTTTTGTTGCACGACTACCACTGCATGTGCGGAAGTGGCTAAATGTTGATCCTTTTCTTAAATTTGTACTTTTTATGAATATATTTACGATAACGTCTTATCACTATAATCTATTTTAAATAATCGATCACAAACTAAGCCAAAGTGACTCGAAAAAAAACTGTAAAAACCTCTTACGGTAGAGTTAGCAGATATGTACACATGAATAATATCGTATTGCAATCATACTGATCACGGTCAATATCAAATTTCGCACGAATAACATCGTATGGAACATGACTATAAAAAACTTAAATTGAATTCCAGTAAAATCTATTTTCCGTAATAACTCAGATAACTTTCAGAGAATATAAACAGAAATTAAATACTTGAATGTAGAGAAAAATAGCTTTGATTTGGTATATAAATAACTCTTGTAGGTTAAATATAATAAAAGTTATCAATAAAATTGTTTTTTTGTTGTATACTATTTGATTTTGCGATTAGTGGTTTATTCGGTGGGGTCGACGAATTTCTGTCAAGTTACACTAATACCTCGCTTTGCGTCGTTTCGTATTGCGTTTTTTTTTCGAAGTTGCGTCGCTGCTTAATTAGTACTAATTTTCACTGTGCGTCGTTAGATTTTCAAGGTTGCGTTGTTTTGCTTTCGAGTATTTAATTTATTTTTCCAAAAGATGGCTACACTTGTTTCTAATTGCGCCATGCCATCAAAACTCGGGGATTCCCTTTCTAACTTAAAATCAACGCAATTTTAATACAGTTTTATTTTCACTTTGGAGTTCAGTTTTAATTACGTAGTGTGTTGTAATGTAGTGTGTTGTGCTTTTTTTAAAAGAGAATAATAAATTTATATAAATTTTTACGTGTTGTTACTGGTTACAAAAAAGGTAAATATTTTTCCAATTTATTTATTGACAGTGTCATATTATTTTTGTCTGTTAAATGTTTACTTTGTTCAATTTTCTTTTTAATAAGTAGTATTTTCATAACCCTGGAACTTATCTTCGATCTTTACATGGTTTGCTATAGAAAATCTTAATTCACTTTGCTTCTTTCAATTTGCGTCGTGTTTTTTTGGAACGTAACTACGACGCAGAGTGAGGTATTGTATCTTTTTTTCTTTGCATTCTCTTATCTATGATATCGTCTTCTACTTTCGTACAATGAAACTAAGATAGTACATGTTGATTTGTATGATATTAAATAGATGCAAAATAAAATCCATTAGCTCTTTATTTCTAATGCGGGCCATATGTTAACAAATAGTGCGCGAGAAGGGATGATCTCAGAGACTTTTAGTTTCGCATATCCTAACGTTAAATGTTTTTTTTTATGTTTCCTGATTTCGTGGACCTGTACAATTCTCTTTATAAATTTCTAAATTCTTTATAAATCTATTTATAATTTATATTTTCTCTTCTTTTTTCTGTCACAATCTCAGTAATACATATCTCTATATTTCTTTATAATATCTCACATTCCTCTGGCTTACCAGTTTTCTTCTATACATCAACTTTCTTACTTCTCTTTTGCTCCCAAAACATCACAGTAGCTTTCCTTGTATATCACAGTACATTTAATATCTGTCTTTAGTTATATGCTTCCTGTTTGTTAATTTAATTACATTTTTATATATTTTTTACTTATAATATACATCCGACCTTCTTTATTTTATATCTGTTTTACCTATACGACCTCTTTGCTGAATTATAGGAACGAAAGGCGACATTTTTCGTTGTCCACCAAGGAGGCGATGTTCCTTACCTCAATTGTCTTTTCTATTTCGATCTACAACTGCCATCGTCTTTATCATTTCAGCATTTTTCAACATTTTATTAACAAGAAATTATAAGAATTTTCTATATAATATGTTACAGTTTGTTGATGGTTATATGACACAGAAGAAATATAGGAATTTCAATAAATATTACAAAAAATGACACAAAAATTTAAATGATTTTTAAACGATAAAGGTGACAGCTTTTGAGCAGCGACAAGTATCCGTGTAGCCATTGACAGACAGTCGAGCGTTCGTTCCTTTGTGATCTGAGATGTCACAGCGTTTTAAAAACGGCCCGCGAGTGGCGTTCTTTGTAAACTTTCAAGTGGCACTTGGCGCCAAAAATTGACAGCTGCTTCGTATGAATTTTAAATTCATTTCGCTGGTTTTAGAATTATAAATGTTCTTTCATTTCATTTTAATTTAATAACACTCGCGTAGACAGACTTTATACTATAAAGTTATTGACGTATAACTTTCCAAAAGTAATATTAAATAAACAATAGTATTTAAGAGTGATCACAACAATAATTTATTTAATATCTTGATAATAGATCGGCGGTGTTTGGACATCTAACGCTGCACTAACTGTAGTGCGGGAGAGTAGATGCGACACTAACTGTAGTGCGGGAGAGTAGATGTGACACTAACTGTAGTGCGGGAGAGTAGATGTGACACTAACTGTAGTGCGGGAGAGTAGACGCGACACTAACTGTAGTGCGGGAGAGTAGATGTGACACTAACTGTAGTACGGGAGAGTAGATGTGACACTAACTGTAGTGCGGGAGAGTAGATGTGACACTAACTGTAGTGCGGGAGAGTAGATGTGACACTAACTGTAGTGCGGGAGAGTAGACGCGACACTAACTGTAGTGCGGGAGAGTAGACGCGACACTAACTGTAGTGCGGGAGAGTAGATGTGACACTAACTGTAGTGCGGGAGAGTAGATGTGATACTAACTGTAGTGCGGGAGAGTAGATGTGACACTAACTGTAGTGCGGGAGAGTAGATGTGACACTAACTGTAGTGCGGGAGAGTAGATGTGACACTAACTGTAGTGCGGGAGAGTAGACGCGACACTAACTGTAGTGCGGGAGAGTAGATGTGACACTAACTGTAGTGCGGGAGAGTAGATGTGACACTAACTGTAGTGCGGGAGAGTAGACGCGACACTAACTGTAGTGCGGGAGAGTAGATGTGACACTAACTGTAGTGCTGGAGAGTAGATGTGACACTAACTGTAGTGCGGGAGAGTAGACGCGACACTAACTGTAGTGCGGGAGAGTAGACGTGACACTAACTGTAGTGCGGGAGAGTAGATGTGACACTAACTGTAGTGCGGGAGAGTAGATGTGACACTAACTGTAGTGCGGGAGAGTAGATGTGACACTAACTGTAGTGCGGGAGAGTAGACGCGACACTAACTGTAGTGCGGGAGAGTAGACGCGACACTAACTGTAGTGCGGGAGAGTAGATGTGACACTAACTGTAGTGCGGGAGAGTAGATGTGACACTAACTGTAGTGCGGGAGAGTAGACGCGACACTAACTGTAGTGCGGGAGAGTAGACGCGACACTAACTGTAGTGCGGGAGAGTAGATGTGACACTAACTGTAGTGCGGGAGAGTAGATGTGACACTAACTGTAGTGCGGGAGAGTAGACGTGACACTAACTGTAGTGCGGGAGAGTAGATGTGACACTAACTGTAGTGCGGGAGAGTAGATGTGACACTAACTGTAGTGCGGGAGAGTAGACGTGACACTAACTGTAGTGCGGGAGAGTAGATGTGACAATAACTGTAGTGCGGGAGAGTAGATGTGACACTAATTGTAGTGCGGGAGAGTAGATATGACACTAACTGTAGTTCGGGAGAGTAGACGTGACACTAACTGTAGTGCGGGAGAGATGTGACACTAACTGTAGTGCGGGAGAGTAGACGTGACACTAACTGTAGTGCGAGAGAGTAGATGTGACACTAACTGTAGTGCGGGAGAGTAGATGTGACACTAACTGTAGTGCGGGAGAGTAGATGTGACACTAACTGTAGTGCGGGAGAGTAGACGTGACACTAACTGTAGTGCGGGAGAGATGTGACACTAACTGTAGTGCGGGAGAGTACATGTGACACTAATTGTAGTGCGGGAGAGTAGATGTAAAGGACTAAAATATTGGACTTTTCATCTCATAATTACCCACTTCAAGGTATACGCCTCCGTCATGTCCATGGAGGGATACACCATAATTGCCAAGCTTGGCAGACAGTTTGGCGATCGCAGTGTGGTATTATGGTATGCAGATGACATTGCTGCCAATCATATGCAAACTTGTTTGTGAGCAGTGGCATACCTATATAATTAATGAACAAAGTGTGAACTATATAAGAATGTATCCACAGAATCAAACCTGCGTTGTACTAGCACAAGTCTCAGTCCTCAACCGCTAGGCAACTACTGCTCAATAGAGGAACCGTAAGCAGAAAAAAAATTAAAAAGCTCAGGAACAAAATACGACTTGCGATGTGTATTTACTATGTATGAACTTGTTCGATTGTTTACCAATTAAAATACGCATACTATGGATAAACGATATATGTATGTCTTAAGTAAGAAAAAGAACCAATATTTAGCCCCTTCCGTACATGCAGTGGTAATCGTGCAATAAAATGCACCATACACAGAGTCCATTGGCACTAATCGGTGTAACATAACTCCTGAAGATGCCCCGTGGAGGGGTGAAACACGTGTTGAGTAATTTGGCGGAGGTGGTTGTGTGATTCGCATTGTTTGCCGCATACGCATTTATCAGCGGGCTAGCGGGCGGTGCATTTTATTGCACGACTACCACTGCATGTGCGGAAGTGGGTAGATATTGGTCCTTTTCTTACTACTTCCGCGAGGTAACGCCTGATTCCATTAAATATATGTATGTCTGTTACAAAAAAAGTCTGAGAATCTCTGCTACAGATGTCCCGTTAAAATATATTAGTATTGAAATATCAAGTACGATTTCATCAAAACCGTTGGTTCTAAATAACATTACGAAACTTTAATTTTCTTATACAAGTTGTAGCAATAGTTATAAAATTTTGTTAATGCGCATTTCATGTATGAGCTGCGTAAATTTATAACATAAACAAACTTTTCGCAATTAAAACATTAAAAACTGGGATCGTAAATTTCGCGTCCGTTTTACTCGGCCATCGAGAAATAAACTAACTAGCTGAGTTAACCTCAATACCAAATGTCAGAATTATTGCTATAAAAATCTTCGCGCCATTTCGGCCTATTATGAATTTCGAACAGGGTTGCCAATACGTGAAAATAATTTAATAATTCAATAATTGTTTTTTTTTTTATTAAATTATTCTTCTTCCCTTCACCTATGCCTCACGCCGCGTCTCAAGAGTCATCATTCAAGAACCTTTCTTTTCCTTTCCCATGGCCACTTCAGACAAACAACTTTTGGCGCTATATCGATGTTCTTGCTTCTTTTACTGACATTCCCATTTCTGATTCGATCTCGCAACGAAACACCGAGCAAAGTCCACTTAATTGTTCTCTGGGCGATCTTGGACCTTTTATTAATAAAAAAAATTACACCAATACCTCGCTTTGCGTCGTCTCGTTTTGCGTTTTTTTTTTCGAAGTTGCGTCGCTGATTAATTAGCACTAATTTTCACTGTGCGTCGTTAGATTCTCGAGGTTGCGTTGTTTTGGGTTCGTATCTATGAGAACTCCTCGTACTCCTATCTATTGTGGGACAAGGACTTTCTTTTTATTTAATGATTTTTCATGTAATATTTTATTTTCGCACTCTTCCATCGTTGCTCCTATGATCTTTCATTCCTTAATTTTCTTTCTTTCTACAATTCTTCTTTCTTTCATATCCATTTTTTCTTTTCATACCTTAACTATTACAATATCTTTATTTTTATTCTATATCACATTTTTGATCTTTTCTAGATCTACATTATTTGTCCAATTGCCTATTTTTACACTTTCATTTACAATTTTTAATTTTAGCTCAACTCTTGTTTCTTTTTATCACGTTTTCCGCAATTGTTCTGCACATTTTTAGGAACTTTGGTCTTTCTTCCTTGTCTTTGATTAGCGAGGCGGTTTGGTAAGTAAGCGACAATGTAGTCCACATAATGCATGGAGTTGACGGAGGTTGATGCTTGAAGGTTCTAAAGTGCAAACCACAGATTACTTAGCACAGTGAAGTTTATTAACTTTGTTTTAGAAAATAGATGAGGGCTATGTTCAACAGTATATGTCCTGTTACATATATGATAAGATTTCATAGTCTTTAAGTCTTATCGTGACCATAATAAACAATCGCCATTACAACGTTGATAAATCAAAATGGAGGCAAGACTTCAATCTGCAAAATCATTTAACCGCTTCCGATTTGGGTTCCGTCGAAATAGATTGCGCTGTTCCGACACCGTACTGACTAAATTTCTATTGATCCTATAGCAATTCTCACTTACTTCTATTCTTTGCATCCCATCACAAATTAAATGTAGCAGCATATATATGAAACTATATAGGAACCTAAATAACTAAATATGCAGCCAAACGTTTTATTGTCTATCTATTAATAATATATCTATATGTTTCCTTTTTATTAAACTTACTCGTATGTTAACATACAGAAATAGCTATATATGTAGCAAGCTATATATACTGTATTACGTACATTACATAAAATGAGAAAAGAATATGATATATATACGACAAAATAATGTTTTGTTCAATGCTCGGCAAAAAATGCTGTGTCAGCGGTTTGTAGGTTGTCAGTGTTGCCAAATGTAAAAATCTAATATCAACTAGTTTATTTCATTGCTCTCTAAAAATTCATTTTTTTTTGAACTTTTAAAAGTCTTATTGGTCGTCAATTTGTTTTTAATCTATTTTATTTTTGACTCTACTCTGCTTCGCAAAATGTTATTCTTGTGTAGAAGAAGTTGGAAGAATCTTCACAAGAACACATCTTTTGATAATTTAATAGCGATTTATACACATATACTCTATTAGATATATCCTAAACAAAAACAAAATAATCAAGCGACGTAATTGCCAAAGAATCTTGTCATTTAAATATTCGTGTATTGAATAATATGGCTTTTCAGTCAATACTTTTTTAATATGCGTTTTTAATTTTATTAATGTTAGTCCAATAATATTTTGCGGTATTTTATTAAAAAAATCTTATTCAATTTATTGCAAATGAATTAGACTCTTGCAGTCGAAACTTTGGTACAATCATTTTTTCACGATGCCTTGTAAAAACACTATGAACGTTCCATAGTTTTTCGGATTTATTGTAATTACCGTAAATATACAAAATATAATATAAATTATGATATAAGAATAATAACTATAGTGTTGGTCAAATGAAGATAATGTTTCTACTCTCTTTTGTTTTAAAAGATCATAATGTGTGACATGTCGATTGTGGTTGATTTATTTATTTAAACATTATATACAACTAAGAACTTAATTCCGAAGTAATTTACTATCTACCAATGGGGTGATGTAGAAATAAATAAATAAAAAGTAAGTGAACATGATAAAGAAAGAAAAAGTAGGATATTTTTTTAGATCGTAGGTCGCTAGTATATAATTCACTCTGTACATTAATTATATAGGATTGCCACTGCTTTAACAAGTTCTCAGAGGATGGGCAGCAACGACCTCTGGGTACCATAATTCCACACTGTGATCACCAACCCTCCTATTAAGCGTGGCGATTATGCTATATGGGGGATATGCCATATATATATGTGCAGAACCCTATGTTTTGCAATGGGCATCTTTCAGTGGAAAGAGAGAGTGAAGTTACATTCTTGTTTTGTTATGAGGATTTACTGGTATTTTGCATTTTATTAGTTCAAAAGAACATTAAAATTATCTTTACTAAAAAAGAAAAAAAAATCGATGTATAAACTTTTTTGTGGCAAAAATGGCGAGGATAATAAATAATGATAATAGTATTGCAAGATTTATGTTTCATTGCTCCCTTTTCAATACCACTGACAACCCTTCCCTTTGTTGACATTCCTTGGACACGAACATAGCATTTCACTCCGACGTTTGCGATGCGCATAGTAAAGGTTTTCGAATAGTTTGACTTCGTCACTAATCCGTCCAAATATGACATAAATGCCTTCAAAGGGAATTTAAATGGGCTTGTGTCGTTATGTTTTACTTACAAAGACAATCACTATTAATAATAATACTAATAAATCTTTGAAATTTATTCATCATTTCTATGAGCAAGAAGCTGTGAATGTTTCTGGTCACCTTGAAGTTCGATGATGAGCTTTTGGTAATTTTTTACACCGGATTTTTCGTAATCTTGGAGTAGTGAGGTCTTCAACATGGCGTATTTATCTGTAGCTGGTGGTTTATATAGGAAGTTATTAGTTTCAGATCTATTGATAGGTATCTGTTGTAGAACGTAACGGTACTTCTGTTTATCTACTTTGAGCGTATCGACGACGGCTTCGTACTGTATGAACCACTCTACAACTTCTTTTCGTCATTATTTCAGCAGAAACTCACCAATGGATGTAGGCTTCCCCCAAAGATATCTATGGAAGGAATTAAAATAATCGCCACGCTTGATAATCGCAGTGTGGTATTATGATATACAGAAGGCTTTGCTGTTGATTCTCTGAAAACCTTTTTGTTAGCCTTGGCAATCCTGTATATTTAATGCACGTGTGAATTACATAACACTACCCCGGAAATTGAACTCGCGATCTACAATCGCTAGTTTCTGTCCTATACTGTCAATGAAGTACACCAAATAAAGGAATATAATACAGTAATACCCCGCTTTACGTGACCCCGCGTTATAGTGAAACCGCGTATAAACGCGGTTTCACTATAACGCGAATTGCAAATTTCGCGCTCAAATGCCTCGAATTACGCGAAAGAGTGCGTATAAATATAATGTAGTCATCAACTTCTCTATGGTGTCTTGACCATCTGTCAAACAATTAAAAACAGTGTTGGGTGTTATGAACGTATTTTACAAGAACGTAAACAAAACGTTACCCAAAAGACAATAGATGTATTTTTCCGTAAAAAAAACAAGAGTATGTATTGCATAAAGTGTTCCTAGAATTAAAGTGATTGATTAAAATGATTTGTATTTTTTTTTGTAATAATTTTTGACTATGTTTAATCATAAACCTCGTTATACGCGAATTTCAGTTAACGCGATTTTTTTTGGAACGTATCCCTCGCGTAAAGCGGGGTATTACTGTATAAACAAGCACCATTATTCAGCAAAAAACATTGAAATAATAGTTTTGAGAGTTTCTATTTATTTTTTTTAATTATCTCTGCAAACATTCGTGTTGACACTGGCAACCCTGGCTCGCAAGGCCGTATTTTCCCGTCGACGCCGTCGTCACGCGAACTGTCGTGGCCCGAGTTGTTTTGGAAATGCGCGTTATAATCTGTTTCGCTTATTATTACTGTAAGTTTTTATAATCCAGGGGGTGCCAACCTGCGGGTCGCTAGTTCCGTGCATTATTTTCGGCTTAGATTATTTGTCGAATTATTTCTATACCGGTGTTGCCACCATCACCTTAACTATATCGTACGTGAAGCATTTTATTCCACTTTAAAATTACTAGAAATGCAATCAATAATTATTCAATAAATTTTAAATAATTATTATAAATGTGTTTAATTTTCAATATTTCCTTTATAAATGTGATTTGTTATAATAATTTTATATTGGCAATAATATATATTTTATAACTTTTTAAAGTACCTTTTAAATACATATTTAATTACGGCTCGCGAAAGTTTTTATATTTTGAAATATGCCATGAATGCGCTTGGCCACCCCTGGTTAATTCAGTAATTAGAATTTAAAACGATATTAGCTTGAGGAAGTTTAACAAAAGATTATAATAACACGACTTATTTCATAATAATCATTACATTTATTTATTATACGTTTTATTAAAATAAAACAAAAATATTTTAAAACAATTGATGATAATGTCGTATTTCGAATGTTTTACAGATAATCGTTGCATGGATTGAAAACGATATATATTTCAATAGACGGATGTTTTATGCAAATTATTTTGTCTAATAGATACAGGCGGTACCTTGCGGAAGTCCATCCAAACTAAGAAAGGGACTAATATATAGCTACTTCCGCTATGCAGCAGTAGTCGTGCAATGAAGAACACCGTTCACTCAGAGTGAATTAGCGGTGTTGGTTGTGTTTCGCATTGTTTGTTTGTCAGTCTTCTCATTTCTGATTCGGTCACGTATATAAATACTTATCTAATGTATTCAGGCGTTACTTTGCGGAAGTCCATCCTAAGTAAAGGACACCGAGACTCGGTGTTTGGTACTAATCAGCGTAACAATACTCCTGAGGACGTGGAGGAGTGAAACACGTGTTGAGTGATTTAACGGTGGTGGTTGTGTAATTCGCATTGTTCACCGCACGCGCATTTATCAGCGGGCTGGCGGGCGGTGCACATTATTGCACGACTACTGCTGCATAGCGGAAGTAGCTATATATTAGTCCCTTTCTTAGTTGAATTATAATGTATAATATATATGTATTACTAATGTAAAATTACCTGATAATGATTAACTGATCGGTGTAAAGGCCGTGAGGGCCGAGAGATACTCGACGACCAGGAGTTTTTTTTTTCTACTACATACCCCTATTTATTGTGGGATAGGGACTTTTTTAGCATTTATTTTTTCACATTGTCTTTTATTTTCTCTCTCTTCTTTCGTTCTTCACATTCTCTTTCAGTCTATTATCTCTCTTTCATGCTACAGTTCTTCTATCTCTCTTTTGCTCTGTTCAAATTTCATTCTTTCCTCTTTTCTTATTACAATTTCCATTTTTTATTTTAAAAAAGGCAGGGTCGAAGCGGTCTTGTGAGTGATGGTGTTTAGAATCTTGATTTGTTTAAATTCGGATTCGTCAGTCTTGTTTGTATTAAACATGACGCCAACTTAGATCAGCTTGGCCAGACTGAATTTACCACGAGAACTCGGACCCCACCAGGAGTTAGTAGACACGGCATGGGTAAGCCCTTCACTTGGTACACAGCCGACAATGTTGAGTTCGCGAAATTATACATGTGCTCACACTTCTTAGTCTCTCTATGTTTCAGCAATTAAACGCCCACTGCAGGGGACGAGATATATTTTATATTGGGAGATATGCTATAATCGCCACGTTTGGCAGACGAGTTGGCGACAGGTGTGTGGTATTATTGAACGTGTAGAACGAAGCTACCCATCCTCTGGACACTTTTTATTTAATGGATTCAGGCGTTACATTGCGGAAGTCCATCCTAAATAAGAAAGGACCAATATCTAGCCACCTCCGCACATGCAGTGGTTGTCGTGCATGAAAGTGCACCGCCCGCCAGCCCGCTCGTAAATGGGCATCTTCAGGAGTTGTTACACAGATTAGTGCTAAACACCGAGACTCGGTGCCCCGTGGAGGGGTGAAACACGTGTTGAGTGAATTTACGGTGGCGGTTGTGTAGTTTGCATTGTCTGTCGCATGCGCATTTACGAGCGGGCTGGCGGGCGGTGCACTTTCATGCACGACAACCACTGCATGTGCGGAGGTGGCTAGATATTGG
>NW_027181751.1:7500-12500 GCF_028537555.1 Battus philenor
CCTAACCTAACCTAACCTAACCTAACCTAACCTAACCTAACCTAACCTAACCTAACCTAACCTAACCTAACCTAACCTAACCTAACCTAACCTAACCTAACCTAACCTAACCTAACCTAACCTAACCTAACCTAACCTAACCTAACCTAACCTAACCTAACCTAACCTAACCTAACCTAACCTAACCTAACCTAACCTAACCTAACCTAACCTAACCTAACCTAACCTAACCTAACCTAACCTAACCTAACCTAACCTAACCTAACCTAACCTAACCTAACCTAACCTAACCTAACCTAACCTAACCTAACCTAACCTAACCTAACCTAACCTAACCTAACCTAACCTAACCTAACCTAACCTAACCTAACCTAACCTAACCTAACCTAACCTAACCTAACCTAACCTAACCTAACCTAACCTAACCTAACCTAACCTAACCTAACCTAACCTAACCTAACCTAACCTAACCTAACCTAACCTAACCTAACCTAACCTAACCTAACCTAACCTAACCTAACCTAACCTAACCTAACCTAACCTAACCTAACCTAACCTAACCTAACCTAACCTAACCTAACCTAACCTAACCTAACCTAACCTAACCTAACCTAACCTAACCTAACCTAACCTAACCTAACCTAACCTAACCTAACCTAACCTAACCTAACCTAACCTAACCTAACCTAACCTAACCTAACCTAACCTAACCTAACCTAACCTAACCTAACCTAACCTAACCTAACCTAACCTAACCTAACCTAACCTAACCTAACCTAACCTAACCTAACCTAACCTAACCTAACCTAACCTAACCTAACCTAACCTAACCTAACCTAACCTAACCTAACCTAACCTAACCTAACCTAACCTAACCTAACCTAACCTAACCTAACCTAACCTAACCTAACCTAACCTAACCTAACCTAACCTAACCTAACCTAACCTAACCTAACCTAACCTAACCTAACCTAACCTAACCTAACCTAACCTAACCTAACCTAACCTAACCTAACCTAACCTAACCTAACCTAACCTAACCTAACCTAACCTAACCTAACCTAACCTAACCTAACCTAACCTAACCTAACCTAACCTAACCTAACCTAACCTAACCTAACCTAACCTAACCTAACCTAACCTAACCTAACCTAACCTAACCTAACCTAACCTAACCTAACCTAACCTAACCTAACCTAACCTAACCTAACCTAACCTAACCTAACCTAACCTAACCTAACCTAACCTAACCTAACCTAACCTAACCTAACCTAACCTAACCTAACCTAACCTAACCTAACCTAACCTAACCTAACCTAACCTAACCTAACCTAACCTAACCTAACCTAACCTAACCTAACCTAACCTAACCTAACCTAACCTAACCTAACCTAACCTAACCTAACCTAACCTAACCTAACCTAACCTAACCTAACCTAACCTAACCTAACCTAACCTAACCTAACCTAACCTAACCTAACCTAACCTAACCTAACCTAACCTAACCTAACCTAACCTAACCTAACCTAACCTAACCTAACCTAACCTAACCTAACCTAACCTAACCTAACCTAACCTAACCTAACCTAACCTAACCTAACCTAACCTAACCTAACCTAACCTAACCTAACCTAACCTAACCTAACCTAACCTAACCTAACCTAACCTAACCTAACCTAACCTAACCTAACCTAACCTAACCTAACCTAACCTAACCTAACCTAACCTAACCTAACCTAACCTAACCTAACCTAACCTAACCTAACCTAACCTAACCTAACCTAACCTAACCTAACCTAACCTAACCTAACCTAACCTAACCTAACCTAACCTAACCTAACCTAACCTAACCTAACCTAACCTAACCTAACCTAACCTAACCTAACCTAACCTAACCTAACCTAACCTAACCTAACCTAACCTAACCTAACCTAACCTAACCTAACCTAACCTAACCTAACCTAACCTAACCTAACCTAACCTAACCTAACCTAACCTAACCTAACCTAACCTAACCTAACCTAACCTAACCTAACCTAACCTAACCTAACCTAACCTAACCTAACCTAACCTAACCTAACCTAACCTAACCTAACCTAACCTAACCTAACCTAACCTAACCTAACCTAACCTAACCTAACCTAACCTAACCTAACCTAACCTAACCTAACCTAACCTAACCTAACCTAACCTAACCTAACCTAACCTAACCTAACCTAACCTAACCTAACCTAACCTAACCTAACCTAACCTAACCTAACCTAACCTAACCTAACCTAACCTAACCTAACCTAACCTAACCTAACCTAACCTAACCTAACCTAACCTAACCTAACCTAACCTAACCTAACCTAACCTAACCTAACCTAACCTAACCTAACCTAACCTAACCTAACCTAACCTAACCTAACCTAACCTAACCTAACCTAACCTAACCTAACCTAACCTAACCTAACCTAACCTAACCTAACCTAACCTAACCTAACCTAACCTAACCTAACCTAACCTAACCTAACCTAACCTAACCTAACCTAACCTAACCTAACCTAACCTAACCTAACCTAACCTAACCTAACCTAACCTAACCTAACCTAACCTAACCTAACCTAACCTAACCTAACCTAACCTAACCTAACCTAACCTAACCTAACCTAACCTAACCTAACCTAACCTAACCTAACCTAACCTAACCTAACCTAACCTAACCTAACCTAACCTAACCTAACCTAACCTAACCTAACCTAACCTAACCTAACCTAACCTAACCTAACCTAACCTAACCTAACCTAACCTAACCTAACCTAACCTAACCTAACCTAACCTAACCTAACCTAACCTAACCTAACCTAACCTAACCTAACCTAACCTAACCTAACCTAACCTAACCTAACCTAACCTAACCTAACCTAACCTAACCTAACCTAACCTAACCTAACCTAACCTAACCTAACCTAACCTAACCTAACCTAACCTAACCTAACCTAACCTAACCTAACCTAACCTAACCTAACCTAACCTAACCTAACCTAACCTAACCTAACCTAACCTAACCTAACCTAACCTAACCTAACCTAACCTAACCTAACCTAACCTAACCTAACCTAACCTAACCTAACCTAACCTAACCTAACCTAACCTAACCTAACCTAACCTAACCTAACCTAACCTAACCTAACCTAACCTAACCTAACCTAACCTAACCTAACCTAACCTAACCTAACCTAACCTAACCTAACCTAACCTAACCTAACCTAACCTAACCTAACCTAACCTAACCTAACCTAACCTAACCTAACCTAACCTAACCTAACCTAACCTAACCTAACCTAACCTAACCTAACCTAACCTAACCTAACCTAACCTAACCTAACCTAACCTAACCATTACTGCTTGCTCGACCACCCTGCTCGACCGAGCGGTGGGCTGGAGCCTCGTGGACGACATATCCTCGTCGGACCACAGGGCAATTGTGTTCAATCTGAAGTTTGAGAGGTCCCAAGGCACGGACGTCAAGCGGACCACACGGCAGTACACTACCCGTAGGGCAGACTGGGGCGAGTTCCATCGAACTGTCGCTCGGCTGCTATCGGATCGCTGTCTGACGCCTACCGAGGTGAATCAGATCACCGAAAAGGGGGCGTTGGACAGCACGGTCGGTCGGTATGTGGAAACCGTGAGGGACGCTTGCGAGTTGGTCCTGCCGAAGGTCTCCAAGCGGAAGAGAACGGAATTGCCCTGGTGGTCCGAACAGCTCTCTCTCCTCAAGGCAGATGTCTTGAGGAAGAAGAGAAGGATCAGGGCCGCGAGGCCGGCTCGTAAGGAGCTGGTCTGGCGCGAGTACTGCGACGCGAAGGAGGCATACCGCCTTGAGGCGAGGCGCGCTCAGACCCATAGCTGGAAGCGTTTCTGTGAGAGACAGGATCGCGAGACCATGTGGGGCGGGATCCACCGTGTGATGCGTCGCACGGAGGTGAGGCGAGAGGACGTCCCCCTCGTCCAGTCAGGTAAAGTGCTGGACGCAGCGGGATCAGCCAGGTTGCTGGCGGAGGTTTTCTTCCCGGAGGACGACCCCGGGAAGGACAATGCGGACCACAGAACTGTAAGAGCTAAAGCCGATGAAGTCAATTCGGGGGACCATGATGGAACATGCGACCCCCCGTTTACGATGGAGGAGCTCCGATGGTCCGTATCGACCTTCAACGCCAAGAAGGCACCTGGCTCTGACGGACTCACCGCGGACATCTGCCGTGCGGCCGTCGCCGTGGACCCCGTTCTGTACCTCGCGCTCTCCAACCGGTGTCTCGCGCTTTCCCACTTCCCCACGAGATGGAAGGAGGCAGTGGTCGTAGCGTTGCGGAAGCCGGACAAGGAGGACTACACGCACCCGAAATCCTACAGGCCCATCGGACTCTTGCCGATTCTCGGCAAGGTCCTTGAGAAAATGATGGTCCGTAGGATCCGGTGGTACACTGCACCGTATATCAGTAGCCACCAATACGGCTTCATGCCGCAGAGGTGTACCGAAGACTCCCTGTATGACCTGATCCAGCATCTGCGAACCCGGCTGAAGGAGAAGGAGATCGCAGTGCTGGTATCATTGGACATAGAGGGAGCCTTCGATAACGCCTGGTGGCCTGCTATACGGTGCAGACTGGCAGAGACTCGCTGCCCCGCGAATCTGCGGCGTCTTGTTGACAGCTATTTTAGCGATCGCAAGGTGTCCGTACGGTACGCGGGGGCAGAGTGGGCCAGAGAGACCACCAAGGGGTGCGTGCAGGGATCCGTAGGCGGCCCAACCTTCTGGACCCTCCTCATCAACCCTCTCCTGGAGGAGGTGGCAAAGACCGGGACACACTGCCAGGCGTTCGCAGATGACGTCGTGCTGGTCTTCTCGGGGCAGAAGGCCCAGGACATCTCGAGTCGGGCCAACGCCGTTCTCGCCCATGTTCATGAGTGGGGGGTCAGGAATAAGCTGAGGTTCGCACCACACAAAACCAAGG
>NW_027181751.1:17500-19539 GCF_028537555.1 Battus philenor
ACCTAACCTAACCTAACCTAACCTAACCTAACCTAACCTAACCTAACCTAACCTAACCTAACCTAACCTAACCTAACCTAACCTAACCTAACCTAACCTAACCTAACCTAACCTAACCTAACCTAACCTAACCTAACCTAACCTAACCTAACCTAACCTAACCTAACCTAACCTAACCTAACCTAACCTAACCTAACCTAACCTAACCTAACCTAACCTAACCTAACCTAACCTAACCTAACCTAACCTAACCTAACCTAACCTAACCTAACCTAACCTAACCTAACCTAACCTAACCTAACCTAACCTAACCTAACCTAACCTAACCTAACCTAACCTAACCTAACCTAACCTAACCTAACCTAACCTAACCTAACCTAACCTAACCTAACCTAACCTAACCTAACCTAACCTAACCTAACCTAACCTAACCTAACCTAACCTAACCTAACCTAACCTAACCTAACCTAACCTAACCTAACCTAACCTAACCTAACCTAACCTAACCTAACCTAACCTAACCTAACCTAACCTAACCTAACCTAACCTAACCTAACCTAACCTAACCTAACCTAACCTAACCTAACCTAACCTAACCTAACCTAACCTAACCTAACCTAACCTAACCTAACCTAACCTAACCTAACCTAACCTAACCTAACCTAACCTAACCTAACCTAACCTAACCTAACCTAACCTAACCTAACCTAACCTAACCTAACCTAACCTAACCTAACCTAACCTAACCTAACCTAACCTAACCTAACCTAACCTAACCTAACCTAACCTAACCTAACCTAACCTAACCTAACCTAACCTAACCTAACCTAACCTAACCTAACCTAACCTAACCTAACCTAACCTAACCTAACCTAACCTAACCTAACCTAACCTAACCTAACCTAACCTAACCTAACCTAACCTAACCTAACCTAACCTAACCTAACCTAACCTAACCTAACCTAACCTAACCTAACCTAACCTAACCTAACCTAACCTAACCTAACCTAACCTAACCTAACCTAACCTAACCTAACCTAACCTAACCTAACCTAACCTAACCTAACCTAACCTAACCTAACCTAACCTAACCTAACCTAACCTAACCTAACCTAACCTAACCTAACCTAACCTAACCTAACCTAACCTAACCTAACCTAACCTAACCTAACCTAACCTAACCTAACCTAACCTAACCTAACCTAACCTAACCTAACCTAACCTAACCTAACCTAACCTAACCTAACCTAACCTAACCTAACCTAACCTAACCTAACCTAACCTAACCTAACCTAACCTAACCTAACCTAACCTAACCTAACCTAACCTAACCTAACCTAACCTAACCTAACCTAACCTAACCTAACCTAACCTAACCTAACCTAACCTAACCTAACCTAACCTAACCTAACCTAACCTAACCTAACCTAACCTAACCTAACCTAACCTAACCTAACCTAACCTAACCTAACCTAACCTAACCTAACCTAACCTAACCTAACCTAACCTAACCTAACCTAACCTAACCTAACCTAACCTAACCTAACCTAACCTAACCTAACCTAACCTAACCTAACCTAACCTAACCTAACCTAACCTAACCTAACCTAACCTAACCTAACCTAACCTAACCTAACCTAACCTAACCTAACCTAACCTAACCTAACCTAACCTAACCTAACCTAACCTAACCTAACCTAACCTAACCTAACCTAACCTAACCTAACCTAACCTAACCTAACCTAACCTAACCTAACCTAACCTAACCTAACCTAACCTAACCTAACCTAACCTAACCTAACCTAACCTAACCTAACCTAACCTAACCTAACCTAACCTAACCTAACCTAACCTAACCTAACCTAACCTAACCTAACCTAACCTAACCTAACCTAACCTAACCTAACCTAACCTAACCTAACCTAACCTAACCTAACCTAACCTAACCTAACCTAACCTAACCTAACCTAACCTAACCTAACCTAACCTAACCTAACCTAACCTAACCTAACCTAACCTAACCTAACCTAACCTAACCT
>NW_027181752.1:0-19496 GCF_028537555.1 Battus philenor
TTATTAAAAGCAATCAAAACTGAAAACTAAGACGAATGTATTAATTGACCAACGGAAAAATCTCCATCAAGCGTTCCATTGATACTGCATAGATTTAAAAATTTAAAAGTTAGGTTATGTCCCTAATATCAATTTGAAGAGTAAATTCAGACTTTCTTAGAAAATCTTAAAGCGCAAAACATCAGGTGTTTCGTACATACTGCACGAATTTTCTAGTCGTCTCCTTAATATTTTTTTATTAAAAGCAATCAAAACTGAAAACTAAGACGAATGTATTAATCGACCAGCGGAAAAATCTCCACCTAGCTTTACATTGATACTGCATAGATTTAAAAAATAAAAAAATAGGTTACGTATCTTATATCAATTTAGGAAGAAAAATGAGACTTTCTTAAAAAATCTTGAAGCGAAAATCAACATCAGGTATTTCGTTTACACTGCTTGAAATTTGAATTTGTCTTTTTAATATTTTTTTATTAATAGCAAACAAAAATGAAAACTAAGACGAATGTATTATACGACCTGCGGAAAAATCTCCACCCAGCGCTACATTGATACGGCATAGATTTAAAAATTTAAAAGTCAGGTTACGTCTCTAATATCAATTTACGAAGAAAATGAGAGTTTCTTAGAAAATCTTGAAACCAAAATCAACATCTGATGTTTCGTTTATCCTGCTTGAAATTTGAAGTAGCCTTTTTAATATTTTTTAATTAAAAGCTATTAAAAATGATCTTCATCTTCAAATTCCAAGCTGTATAAACGAAACACCTGATGTTGTATTGCGCTAAAAGATTTTGTAATAAAGTCTCATTTTTATTCTGAAAATGATTTTAGAGACGAAACCTAACTTTTAAATTTTTAAATCTATGCAGTATTAAGATACCGTTTGATGAAGATTTTTCCACTGGTCGATTAACACAATCGTCTCAGTTTTAATTATTGTTAGCTTTTAATAAAAAAATATTAAAAAGACACCTTCAAATTTCAAGCAATTTAAACGAAACCCCTGATGTTGATTTTCGCTTCAAGATTTCCTTATAATGTCTAATTTTTGTTCTAAAATTGATATAAGAGACGTAACCTAACTCTTAAACTTTTAAATCTATGCCGTACCAATGTAACGCTAGGTGGAGATTTTTCCGCTGGTCGGTAAATACATACGTCTTAGTTTTCATTTTTGATTGCTATTAATAAAAAAATATTGAAAAGACAACTTAAAATTTCAAGCAGTATAAACGAAACACCTGATGTTGTTTTGCGCTTCAAGATTTTGGAAGAGTCTTATTGTTTTCTGAAATTGATATTAGTGACGAAACCTAACTTTTAAATTTTTAAGTATATGCTGTATCAGTGTATCGCTAGGTGGAGATTTTTCCGCTGTTCGATTAATACATTCGTCTAAGTTTTCATTTTGATTGCTCTTAATACTAAAATAATTAAAAAGACAACTTCAAATTTCAAGCAGTAAAACGAAACATCTGATGTTGATTTTCGCTTTAAGATTTTTGAAGTCTTATTGTTTTCTGAAATTGATATTAGTGACGAAACCTAACTTTTAAATTTTTAAATCTATGCCCTATTAATGTTACGCTAGGTTGAGATTTTTCCGCTGGCCGATTAATACATTTGTCTTAATTTCGATTTTTGATTGCTTTTAATAAAAAAATATTAAAAAGACAACTTCAAGTTTCAAGCAGTATATACGAAACACCTGATGTTGATTTTCGCTTCAAGATTTTGGAAGAAAGTCTTATTTGTTTCTGAAATTGATATTAGTGAGGGAACCTTACTTTTAAATTTTTATATCTATGCCGTATCATTGTAACGCTAGGTGGAGATTTTTCCGCTGGTCGATTAATACATTCGTCTTAGTTTTCATTTTTGATTGCTTCTAATAAAAAAATATTGAAAAGACAACTTAAAATTTCAAGCAGTATAAACGAAACACCTGATGTTGTTTTGCGCTTCAAGATTTTGGAAGAGTCTTATTGTTTTCTGAAATTGATATTAGTGACGAAACCTAACTTTTAAATTTTTAAGTATATGCTGTATCAGTGTATCGCTAGGTGGAGATTTTTCCGCTGTTCGATTAATACATTCGTCTAAGTTTTCATTTTGATTGCTCTTAATACTAAAATAATTAAAAAGACAACTTCAAATTTCAAGCAGTAAAACGAAACATCTGATGTTGATTTTCGCTTTAAGATTTTTGAAGTCTTATTGTTTTCTGAAATTGATATTAGTGACGAAACCTAACTTTTAAATTTTTAAATCTATGCCCTATTAATGTTACGCTAGGTTGAGATTTTTCCGCTGGCCGATTAATACATTTGTCTTAATTTCGATTTTTGATTGCTTTTAATAAAAAAATATTAAAAAGACAACTTCAAGTTTCAAGCAGTATATACGAAACACCTGATGTTGATTTTCGCTTCAAGATTTTGGAAGAAAGTCTTATTTGTTTCTGAAATTGATATTAGTGAGGGAACCTTACTTTTAAATTTTTATATCTATGCCGTATCATTGTAACGCTAGGTGGAGATTTTTCCGCTGGTCGATTAATAAATTCGTCTTAGTTTTCATTTTTGATTGCTTTTAATAAAAAAATATTAAAAAGACAACTTCAGATTTCAAGCAGTATAAACGAAACACCTGATGTTTTTTAGCGCTTCAAGATTTTTAAAGAAAGTGTTATTTTCTTTTGAAATTGATATTAGAGACGTAACTTAACTTTTAAATTTTTAAATCTATGCAGTATCAATGTAAAGCTAGGTGGAAATTTTTCCGCTGGTCGATTAATACATTCGTCTTAGTTTTCAGTTTTGATTGCTTTTAATAAAAAATATTATAAAGACAACTTCTATTTTAGGCAGTATAAACGAAACACCTGATGTTGATTTTCGCTTAAAGATTTCCTAAGAATGTCTCATTTTTCTTCTGAAATTGTAATTAGAGACGTAACCTAACTAGTAAATTTTTAAATCTATGCAGTGTCAAGATAATGCTAGATGGAGATTTTTCCGCTGGTCGATTAATACATTCGTCTTAGTTTTCAGTTTTGATTGCTTTTAATAAAAAAATATTAAAAAGACAACTTCAGATTTCAAGCTGTTGAAATTATATACAAATAATCATTAATTAATATACATATACCGCCATCTATTGGAACATAGATTGTATAGTGTTCCTGCCGTCATTGTTATAAAGTGAAATGTAGGTATGTTTCTGAACGTAAATAAAAAGTTAGTTCTGTTCGAATCTCACAACGGGCGTTTTATTATAGGTTATGGGCCCAGTCGAGTTATATAATAAAGTGTTTTTCTCGCGAAAAGACTTGCACAAGCGTGCCGATTAGTCTACGCAGATTGAGAACTATACGTTTTGTGAACTGTGAGTTGTGATATATAGTTAAAAATTAAAAATGGCAAATAGCTATATCGTGAGCGTGCCTAAGCTGAAAGGTCGGGAGAACTACACAGAGTGGGCTTTCGCAGCGGAGAATTTTCTCGTGTTGGAGGGAACTTTTGATTACATCAAAGTTACTAAACCCGAAGAAGCTGCAGCCGACTTAAAAACTAAGGCGAAACTGATTTTAACTATTGATCTATCTCTTTATGTACATATAAAAGAATCTAAGACTACTAAAGAGTTATGGGATAAACTCAAAAATTTGTTTGATGATTCGGGTTTCACCAGAAGAATCAGTCTGTTGAGGACTTTGATTTCTATACGTCTAGAAAATTCTACATCCATGACTTCGTATGTCACCCAAATAATTGAAACTAGTCAAAAGTTAAGTGGATCTGGTTTTAAAATCAACGATGAATGGGTCGGATCGCTACTTCTAGCAGGATTATCCGAAAAATATTCACCGATGATAATGGCGATTGAACATTCAGGTATTTCGATTACCGCGGACGCCATTAAAACTAAGTTATTGGATTTGGAGGAAGACAGTGGCGACGTGAGTGGAGCATTTGCGAGTTTCCGTAAAAACTGTAAGGTTGGCAGCTTTGTCAAAAAGGGGCAAGTGTCAAATTCAAATGTGTCAAAGTCAAAATTGAAGGTTATAAAATGCTACAAGTGCAAACAAACAGGACATTATCGCAATCAGTGCACCAGTTCCGATAAAGATTCAGAAAATAACAAGTCTTGTGAACGTAAACAATCAAACGCATTTAGTGCTGTGTTTTTAAATGGTGCTTTCTCCAAAAATGACTGGTATATTGACTCCGGAGCGAGTGCACATTTAACCGCCAATGAACACTGGCTCACAAATGTTTCTGTTGAGCATTCGATCAAAGAAATTGTGGTCGCGAATAAAGAAAAGGTGTCGGTGAAATGTTCTGGTGACGTATCGATAACAACTTTAACAGATAACTGCGAGTATGATATAGTTGTTGAAGGTGTATTGTGTGTTCCTAGTTTGACCACTAACCTAATTTCTGTGAGTCAACTAATTTCTAAAGGCTATAGAGTACTGTTTAACAACAGTGGCTGTGAGATTTACAATAAATGTGGTGAATTAGTTGGTACTGCTACATTACTTAATGATGTCTACAAGCTAAGAATGCCTGAAGTATTGATGGCAGCTGTGATGAACTCGAGCGATATTTGGCATCGCAGGCTTGGCCATGTCAATAGCAACTATCTAAATAGAATGGAGAATGCAGTGGAAGGAATCACACTAGATAAAAAGGCAAATATTTCAAAATTGTCTTGTAGGGTGTGTTGTGAAGGTAAGCAAAGCCGCTAACCTTTTCCGCAGAATGGCTATAGAAGTAAAGAACTTCTGCATACTGTTCATACAGATGTATCTGGACCGTTTAATGCTTCGATTGGAGGATCTAAATATTTTATATTATTTGTTGATGATTATAGCCGCATGATATACATCTATTTTATGAGAAACAAAAGTGAAGCTTTTAGTTGTTTTAAAAGATCATCTCAAGAATTCTGGGATAATTCATCAAAGAAGTAATCCTTACACGCCCGAACAGAATGGCTTGGCAGAGCGCTTTAATCGTACTGTAGTAGAGAAAGCTAGATGTTTATTATTTGATGATGAACTTGATAAACAATTTTGGGCTGAAGCATCTAACACTGCAGTCTATTTACAAAACAGGACTGTGTCATCAACTCTAAATGGGAAGACTCCATTCGAGTTATGGACACAAGAAAAGCCAGACATTAGCCATTTGAGAGTTTTTGGGAGCATTGTGATGATACATATTCCTAAGGAAAAAAGAATGAAATTGGATAAAAAGGCTGAAAGAGGAATTCTTGTAGGATATCCAGATGATGTGAAAGGATACCGCGTTTACAATCTGAAAACTAAGCAGATTACAACCAGTAGAGATGTCATCATTGTTGAAAAACCGCTAGTAGCTGATGAAGTTTCTGTTCCAATCCAAGAAATACCTGCAGACTCCTTAGAGGTATATGAAGATTCAGTGGGGGTTTTTTCAGATTGCTCTGAAAATGAAGATATCCTTGATGAGATATGTCTCAGAAGAGTACCTCCACCAGAAGAGCCACCTGTACCAGAAGAGGACTCTTCCGATAGCTCTATGGAAAGTATTGTAAGTGTCGGTAGAAGAGATGTTGCATGTAGGCAGAGACGACAACCTGACAGGTATGGGCATTCTAATGCTTGCATCGGTCATAATATAGAAGATAATAGTGAAATTTCGCTTGATGAGGCTCTAAAAGGACCTGAAAAAGAGCAACGGTTAGAGGCTGTTGGTGATGAGTTACAATGCTTTGATAGTAACAATGCGTGGGAACTTGTTGATATGCCTAGAGACAAAACCATAGTGCAATGTAGATGGGTTTTGCGTAAGAAGTGTGACAGTGAGAACAATGTAAGATATCGTGCCAGGCTAGGTGCCAAGGGTTTTTCTCAAAAGTATGGGGTAGATTACACGGAGACATTTTCACCTGTTGTTAGACATACTACCCTACGACTATTGTTTTCATTGTCAGTACTATTGGAACTTCATGTTACACATCTAGATGTAAAAACTGCATTTCTCAATGGTGATTTGGAGGAAACTATTTATATGCAAAAAACAGATTATTATAATGTTGCTGGTAGCTCTAATAAAATATTAAAATTAAATAAGGCCATCTATGGTCTGAAACAGGCTTCAAGGGCCTGGAATAAGAAGGTAGACAGTTGTTTGTTAAAAATAGGTTATTGTAAATCAAAGTTGGAACCATGCGTGTATATAAAAAATGTTGATAATTTTAAGACTATTGTTACAGTATATGTCGATGACTTTTTTATATTCTCAAATTGTAAGAGAGAAACTGAAGAACTTAAGAATGTATTGTCAAATCAATTTCAAATTAAAGATTTAGGTCAAGTAAATGTTTGGGAATGAACGTTAATTTTGACCAATTAAATAAGTCAGTAACTTTAAGTCAAGAGAATTATATTAATACTTTGTTAAGAAAGTTCAATATGACAGATTGTAAGGCTGTTGATACACCTATGGAGAGTAAATTAAGTGTGAAAGACAAACAAAATATTAATAACCAAGTACCTTATCAACAGCTCATAGGGAGCTTGATGTATCTATCTGTTAACTAGACCAGACATAACTTATGCGGTTAGCTATTTAAGTCAATTTGATCATTGTCACACTAGTGAGCATTGGGGTTATGCTAAAAGGGTTTTAAAATATTTAAAAGGGACTATAAACTATGGTATAAAATATTGTGCAAATGGAAGTTCTGAGATAAAAGGTTTTGTTGATGCCGATTGGGCAAACAATCGTTTGGATAGACGGTCTTATACTGGGTTTTGTTTTGTACTTGCCAATGGTATAATATCTTGGCAATGCAAGAAACAGAAAACTGTGGCTCTATCAAGTTGTGAAGCTGAGCACATGGCTATCTCAGAGTCTTGTAAAGAAGCCATTTATTTGCGGGCTTTACAGTTTGAAATAACAAATAAAATATATAGGTTGTGTTTATACAATGACAATCAGAGTGCACAGAAGCTGTCAATAAATCCTGTGTTTCATAATAGGTCTAAACACATTGATGTGAAATATCACTTTACTAGAGAATGTGTTTCCAATAATATTATTCAATTAAAATATTTGTCGACAGCTGATATGCCTGCTGATATGCTCACAAAGAGTTTGTGTTCTAAAAGGCATCACACTTTTATGAATGTATTAGGTGTAGTTGTAAAATAGATCCAAGTTCAGTTAACATATTGTCATTATGTGATTATTTGATATAGTGGGGGTGTTGAAATTATATACAAATAATCATTAATTAATATACATATACCGCCATCTATTGGAACATAGATTGTATAGTGTTCCTACCGTCATTGTTATAAAGTGAAATGTAGGTATGTTTCTGAACGTAAATAAAAAGTTAGTTCTGTTCGAATCTCACAACCGGCGTTTCATTATAGTTTCGTATATACTGCACGAAATATGAAGTTGTCTTTTTAATATTATTTTATTAAAAGCAATCAAAACTGAAAACTAAGACGAATGTATTAATTGACCAACGGAAAAATCTCCATCAAGCGTTCCATTGATACTGCATAGATTTAAAAATTTAAAAGTTAGGTTATGTCCCTAATATCAATTTGAAGAGTAAATTCAGACTTTCTTAGAAAATCTTAAAGCGCAAAACATCAGGTGTTTCGTACATACTGCACGAATTTTCTAGTCGTCTCCTTAATATTTTTTTATTAAAAGCAATCAAAACTGAAAACTAAGACGAATGTATTAATCGACCAGCGGAAAAATCTCCACCTAGCTTTACATTGATACTGCATAGATTTAAAAAATAAAAAAATAGGTTACGTATCTTATATCAATTTAGGAAGAAAAATGAGACTTTCTTAAAAAATCTTGAAGCGAAAATCAACATCAGGTATTTCGTTTACACTGCTTGAAATTTGAATTTGTCTTTTTAATATTTTTTTATTAATAGCAAACAAAAATGAAAACTAAGACGAATGTATTATACGACCTGCGGAAAAATCTCCACCCAGCGCTACATTGATACGGCATAGATTTAAAAATTTAAAAGTCAGGTTACGTCTCTAATATCAATTTACGAAGAAAATGAGAGTTTCTTAGAAAATCTTGAAACCAAAATCAACATCTGATGTTTCGTTTATCCTGCTTGAAATTTGAAGTAGCCTTTTTAATATTTTTTAATTAAAAGCTATTAAAAATGATCTTCATCTTCAAATTCCAAGCTGTATAAACGAAACACCTGATGTTGTATTGCGCTAAAAGATTTTGTAATAAAGTCTCATTTTTATTCTGAAAATGATTTTAGAGACGAAACCTAACTTTTAAATTTTTAAATCTATGCAGTATTAAGATACCGTTTGATGAAGATTTTTCCACTGGTCGATTAACACAATCGTCTCAGTTTTAATTATTGTTAGCTTTTAATAAAAAAATATTAAAAAGACACCTTCAAATTTCAAGCAATTTAAACGAAACCCCTGATGTTGATTTTCGCTTCAAGATTTCCTTATAATGTCTAATTTTTGTTCTAAAATTGATATAAGAGACGTAACCTAACTCTTAAACTTTTAAATCTATGCCGTACCAATGTAACGCTAGGTGGAGATTTTTCCGCTGGTCGGTAAATACATACGTCTTAGTTTTCATTTTTGATTGCTATTAATAAAAAAATATTGAAAAGACAACTTAAAATTTCAAGCAGTATAAACGAAACACCTGATGTTGTTTTGCGCTTCAAGATTTTGGAAGAGTCTTATTGTTTTCTGAAATTGATATTAGTGACGAAACCTAACTTTTAAATTTTTAAGTATATGCTGTATCAGTGTATCGCTAGGTGGAGATTTTTCCGCTGTTCGATTAATACATTCGTCTAAGTTTTCATTTTGATTGCTCTTAATACTAAAATAATTAAAAAGACAACTTCAAATTTCAAGCAGTAAAACGAAACATCTGATGTTGATTTTCGCTTTAAGATTTTTGAAGTCTTATTGTTTTCTGAAATTGATATTAGTGACGAAACCTAACTTTTAAATTTTTAAATCTATGCCCTATTAATGTTACGCTAGGTTGAGATTTTTCCGCTGGCCGATTAATACATTTGTCTTAATTTCGATTTTTGATTGCTTTTAATAAAAAAATATTAAAAAGACAACTTCAAGTTTCAAGCAGTATATACGAAACACCTGATGTTGATTTTCGCTTCAAGATTTTGGAAGAAAGTCTTATTTGTTTCTGAAATTGATATTAGTGAGGGAACCTTACTTTTAAATTTTTATATCTATGCCGTATCATTGTAACGCTAGGTGGAGATTTTTCCGCTGGTCGATTAATACATTCGTCTTAGTTTTCATTTTTGATTGCTTCTAATAAAAAAATATTGAAAAGACAACTTAAAATTTCAAGCAGTATAAACGAAACACCTGATGTTGTTTTGCGCTTCAAGATTTTGGAAGAGTCTTATTGTTTTCTGAAATTGATATTAGTGACGAAACCTAACTTTTAAATTTTTAAGTATATGCTGTATCAGTGTATCGCTAGGTGGAGATTTTTCCGCTGTTCGATTAATACATTCGTCTAAGTTTTCATTTTGATTGCTCTTAATACTAAAATAATTAAAAAGACAACTTCAAATTTCAAGCAGTAAAACGAAACATCTGATGTTGATTTTCGCTTTAAGATTTTTGAAGTCTTATTGTTTTCTGAAATTGATATTAGTGACGAAACCTAACTTTTAAATTTTTAAATCTATGCCCTATTAATGTTACGCTAGGTTGAGATTTTTCCGCTGGCCGATTAATACATTTGTCTTAATTTCGATTTTTGATTGCTTTTAATAAAAAAATATTAAAAAGACAACTTCAAGTTTCAAGCAGTATATACGAAACACCTGATGTTGATTTTCGCTTCAAGATTTTGGAAGAAAGTCTTATTTGTTTCTGAAATTGATATTAGTGAGGGAACCTTACTTTTAAATTTTTATATCTATGCCGTATCATTGTAACGCTAGGTGGAGATTTTTCCGCTGGTCGATTAATAAATTCGTCTTAGTTTTCATTTTTGATTGCTTTTAATAAAAAAATATTAAAAAGACAACTTCAGATTTCAAGCAGTATAAACGAAACACCTGATGTTTTTTAGCGCTTCAAGATTTTTAAAGAAAGTGTTATTTTCTTTTGAAATTGATATTAGAGACGTAACTTAACTTTTAAATTTTTAAATCTATGCAGTATCAATGTAAAGCTAGGTGGAAATTTTTCCGCTGGTCGATTAATACATTCGTCTTAGTTTTCAGTTTTGATTGCTTTTAATAAAAAATATTATAAAGACAACTTCTATTTTAGGCAGTATAAACGAAACACCTGATGTTGATTTTCGCTTAAAGATTTCCTAAGAATGTCTCATTTTTCTTCTGAAATTGTAATTAGAGACGTAACCTAACTAGTAAATTTTTAAATCTATGCAGTGTCAAGATAATGCTAGATGGAGATTTTTCCGCTGGTCGATTAATACATTCGTCTTAGTTTTCAGTTTTGATTGCTTTTAATAAAAAAATATTAAAAAGACAACTTCAGATTTCAAGCTGTTGAAATTATATACAAATAATCATTAATTAATATACATATACCGCCATCTATTGGAACATAGATTGTATAGTGTTCCTGCCGTCATTGTTATAAAGTGAAATGTAGGTATGTTTCTGAACGTAAATAAAAAGTTAGTTCTGTTCGAATCTCACAACGGGCGTTTTATTATAGGTTATGGGCCCAGTCGAGTTATATAATAAAGTGTTTTTCTCGCGAAAAGACTTGCACAAGCGTGCCGATTAGTCTACGCAGATTGAGAACTATACGTTTTGTGAACTGTGAGTTGTGATATATAGTTAAAAATTAAAAATGGCAAATAGCTATATCGTGAGCGTGCCTAAGCTGAAAGGTCGGGAGAACTACACAGAGTGGGCTTTCGCAGCGGAGAATTTTCTCGTGTTGGAGGGAACTTTTGATTACATCAAAGTTACTAAACCCGAAGAAGCTGCAGCCGACTTAAAAACTAAGGCGAAACTGATTTTAACTATTGATCTATCTCTTTATGTACATATAAAAGAATCTAAGACTACTAAAGAGTTATGGGATAAACTCAAAAATTTGTTTGATGATTCGGGTTTCACCAGAAGAATCAGTCTGTTGAGGACTTTGATTTCTATACGTCTAGAAAATTCTACATCCATGACTTCGTATGTCACCCAAATAATTGAAACTAGTCAAAAGTTAAGTGGATCTGGTTTTAAAATCAACGATGAATGGGTCGGATCGCTACTTCTAGCAGGATTATCCGAAAAATATTCACCGATGATAATGGCGATTGAACATTCAGGTATTTCGATTACCGCGGACGCCATTAAAACTAAGTTATTGGATTTGGAGGAAGACAGTGGCGACGTGAGTGGAGCATTTGCGAGTTTCCGTAAAAACTGTAAGGTTGGCAGCTTTGTCAAAAAGGGGCAAGTGTCAAATTCAAATGTGTCAAAGTCAAAATTGAAGGTTATAAAATGCTACAAGTGCAAACAAACAGGACATTATCGCAATCAGTGCACCAGTTCCGATAAAGATTCAGAAAATAACAAGTCTTGTGAACGTAAACAATCAAACGCATTTAGTGCTGTGTTTTTAAATGGTGCTTTCTCCAAAAATGACTGGTATATTGACTCCGGAGCGAGTGCACATTTAACCGCCAATGAACACTGGCTCACAAATGTTTCTGTTGAGCATTCGATCAAAGAAATTGTGGTCGCGAATAAAGAAAAGGTGTCGGTGAAATGTTCTGGTGACGTATCGATAACAACTTTAACAGATAACTGCGAGTATGATATAGTTGTTGAAGGTGTATTGTGTGTTCCTAGTTTGACCACTAACCTAATTTCTGTGAGTCAACTAATTTCTAAAGGCTATAGAGTACTGTTTAACAACAGTGGCTGTGAGATTTACAATAAATGTGGTGAATTAGTTGGTACTGCTACATTACTTAATGATGTCTACAAGCTAAGAATGCCTGAAGTATTGATGGCAGCTGTGATGAACTCGAGCGATATTTGGCATCGCAGGCTTGGCCATGTCAATAGCAACTATCTAAATAGAATGGAGAATGCAGTGGAAGGAATCACACTAGATAAAAAGGCAAATATTTCAAAATTGTCTTGTAGGGTGTGTTGTGAAGGTAAGCAAAGCCGCTAACCTTTTCCGCAGAATGGCTATAGAAGTAAAGAACTTCTGCATACTGTTCATACAGATGTATCTGGACCGTTTAATGCTTCGATTGGAGGATCTAAATATTTTATATTATTTGTTGATGATTATAGCCGCATGATATACATCTATTTTATGAGAAACAAAAGTGAAGCTTTTAGTTGTTTTAAAAGATCATCTCAAGAATTCTGGGATAATTCATCAAAGAAGTAATCCTTACACGCCCGAACAGAATGGCTTGGCAGAGCGCTTTAATCGTACTGTAGTAGAGAAAGCTAGATGTTTATTATTTGATGATGAACTTGATAAACAATTTTGGGCTGAAGCATCTAACACTGCAGTCTATTTACAAAACAGGACTGTGTCATCAACTCTAAATGGGAAGACTCCATTCGAGTTATGGACACAAGAAAAGCCAGACATTAGCCATTTGAGAGTTTTTGGGAGCATTGTGATGATACATATTCCTAAGGAAAAAAGAATGAAATTGGATAAAAAGGCTGAAAGAGGAATTCTTGTAGGATATCCAGATGATGTGAAAGGATACCGCGTTTACAATCTGAAAACTAAGCAGATTACAACCAGTAGAGATGTCATCATTGTTGAAAAACCGCTAGTAGCTGATGAAGTTTCTGTTCCAATCCAAGAAATACCTGCAGACTCCTTAGAGGTATATGAAGATTCAGTGGGGGTTTTTTCAGATTGCTCTGAAAATGAAGATATCCTTGATGAGATATGTCTCAGAAGAGTACCTCCACCAGAAGAGCCACCTGTACCAGAAGAGGACTCTTCCGATAGCTCTATGGAAAGTATTGTAAGTGTCGGTAGAAGAGATGTTGCATGTAGGCAGAGACGACAACCTGACAGGTATGGGCATTCTAATGCTTGCATCGGTCATAATATAGAAGATAATAGTGAAATTTCGCTTGATGAGGCTCTAAAAGGACCTGAAAAAGAGCAACGGTTAGAGGCTGTTGGTGATGAGTTACAATGCTTTGATAGTAACAATGCGTGGGAACTTGTTGATATGCCTAGAGACAAAACCATAGTGCAATGTAGATGGGTTTTGCGTAAGAAGTGTGACAGTGAGAACAATGTAAGATATCGTGCCAGGCTAGGTGCCAAGGGTTTTTCTCAAAAGTATGGGGTAGATTACACGGAGACATTTTCACCTGTTGTTAGACATACTACCCTACGACTATTGTTTTCATTGTCAGTACTATTGGAACTTCATGTTACACATCTAGATGTAAAAACTGCATTTCTCAATGGTGATTTGGAGGAAACTATTTATATGCAAAAAACAGATTATTATAATGTTGCTGGTAGCTCTAATAAAATATTAAAATTAAATAAGGCCATCTATGGTCTGAAACAGGCTTCAAGGGCCTGGAATAAGAAGGTAGACAGTTGTTTGTTAAAAATAGGTTATTGTAAATCAAAGTTGGAACCATGCGTGTATATAAAAAATGTTGATAATTTTAAGACTATTGTTACAGTATATGTCGATGACTTTTTTATATTCTCAAATTGTAAGAGAGAAACTGAAGAACTTAAGAATGTATTGTCAAATCAATTTCAAATTAAAGATTTAGGTCAAGTAAATGTTTGGGAATGAACGTTAATTTTGACCAATTAAATAAGTCAGTAACTTTAAGTCAAGAGAATTATATTAATACTTTGTTAAGAAAGTTCAATATGACAGATTGTAAGGCTGTTGATACACCTATGGAGAGTAAATTAAGTGTGAAAGACAAACAAAATATTAATAACCAAGTACCTTATCAACAGCTCATAGGGAGCTTGATGTATCTATCTGTTAACTAGACCAGACATAACTTATGCGGTTAGCTATTTAAGTCAATTTGATCATTGTCACACTAGTGAGCATTGGGGTTATGCTAAAAGGGTTTTAAAATATTTAAAAGGGACTATAAACTATGGTATAAAATATTGTGCAAATGGAAGTTCTGAGATAAAAGGTTTTGTTGATGCCGATTGGGCAAACAATCGTTTGGATAGACGGTCTTATACTGGGTTTTGTTTTGTACTTGCCAATGGTATAATATCTTGGCAATGCAAGAAACAGAAAACTGTGGCTCTATCAAGTTGTGAAGCTGAGCACATGGCTATCTCAGAGTCTTGTAAAGAAGCCATTTATTTGCGGGCTTTACAGTTTGAAATAACAAATAAAATATATAGGTTGTGTTTATACAATGACAATCAGAGTGCACAGAAGCTGTCAATAAATCCTGTGTTTCATAATAGGTCTAAACACATTGATGTGAAATATCACTTTACTAGAGAATGTGTTTCCAATAATATTATTCAATTAAAATATTTGTCGACAGCTGATATGCCTGCTGATATGCTCACAAAGAGTTTGTGTTCTAAAAGGCATCACACTTTTATGAATGTATTAGGTGTAGTTGTAAAATAGATCCAAGTTCAGTTAACATATTGTCATTATGTGATTATTTGATATAGTGGGGGTGTTGAAATTATATACAAATAATCATTAATTAATATACATATACCGCCATCTATTGGAACATAGATTGTATAGTGTTCCTACCGTCATTGTTATAAAGTGAAATGTAGGTATGTTTCTGAACGTAAATAAAAAGTTAGTTCTGTTCGAATCTCACAACCGGCGTTTCATTATAGTTTCGTATATACTGCACGAAATATGAAGTTGTCTTTTTAATATTATTTTATTAAAAGCAATCAAAACTGAAAACTAAGACGAATGTATTAATTGACCAACGGAAAAATCTCCATCAAGCGTTCCATTGATACTGCATAGATTTAAAAATTTAAAAGTTAGGTTATGTCCCTAATATCAATTTGAAGAGTAAATTCAGACTTTCTTAGAAAATCTTAAAGCGCAAAACATCAGGTGTTTCGTACATACTGCACGAATTTTCTAGTCGTCTCCTTAATATTTTTTTATTAAAAGCAATCAAAACTGAAAACTAAGACGAATGTATTAATCGACCAGCGGAAAAATCTCCACCTAGCTTTACATTGATACTGCATAGATTTAAAAAATAAAAAAATAGGTTACGTATCTTATATCAATTTAGGAAGAAAAATGAGACTTTCTTAAAAAATCTTGAAGCGAAAATCAACATCAGGTATTTCGTTTACACTGCTTGAAATTTGAATTTGTCTTTTTAATATTTTTTTATTAATAGCAAACAAAAATGAAAACTAAGACGAATGTATTATACGACCTGCGGAAAAATCTCCACCCAGCGCTACATTGATACGGCATAGATTTAAAAATTTAAAAGTCAGGTTACGTCTCTAATATCAATTTACGAAGAAAATGAGAGTTTCTTAGAAAATCTTGAAACCAAAATCAACATCTGATGTTTCGTTTATCCTGCTTGAAATTTGAAGTAGCCTTTTTAATATTTTTTAATTAAAAGCTATTAAAAATGATCTTCATCTTCAAATTCCAAGCTGTATAAACGAAACACCTGATGTTGTATTGCGCTAAAAGATTTTGTAATAAAGTCTCATTTTTATTCTGAAAATGATTTTAGAGACGAAACCTAACTTTTAAATTTTTAAATCTATGCAGTATTAAGATACCGTTTGATGAAGATTTTTCCACTGGTCGATTAACACAATCGTCTCAGTTTTAATTATTGTTAGCTTTTAATAAAAAAATATTAAAAAGACACCTTCAAATTTCAAGCAATTTAAACGAAACCCCTGATGTTGATTTTCGCTTCAAGATTTCCTTATAATGTCTAATTTTTGTTCTAAAATTGATATAAGAGACGTAACCTAACTCTTAAACTTTTAAATCTATGCCGTACCAATGTAACGCTAGGTGGAGATTTTTCCGCTGGTCGGTAAATACATACGTCTTAGTTTTCATTTTTGATTGCTATTAATAAAAAAATATTGAAAAGACAACTTAAAATTTCAAGCAGTATAAACGAAACACCTGATGTTGTTTTGCGCTTCAAGATTTTGGAAGAGTCTTATTGTTTTCTGAAATTGATATTAGTGACGAAACCTAACTTTTAAATTTTTAAGTATATGCTGTATCAGTGTATCGCTAGGTGGAGATTTTTCCGCTGTTCGATTAATACATTCGTCTAAGTTTTCATTTTGATTGCTCTTAATACTAAAATAATTAAAAAGACAACTTCAAATTTCAAGCAGTAAAACGAAACATCTGATGTTGATTTTCGCTTTAAGATTTTTGAAGTCTTATTGTTTTCTGAAATTGATATTAGTGACGAAACCTAACTTTTAAATTTTTAAATCTATGCCCTATTAATGTTACGCTAGGTTGAGATTTTTCCGCTGGCCGATTAATACATTTGTCTTAATTTCGATTTTTGATTGCTTTTAATAAAAAAATATTAAAAAGACAACTTCAAGTTTCAAGCAGTATATACGAAACACCTGATGTTGATTTTCGCTTCAAGATTTTGGAAGAAAGTCTTATTTGTTTCTGAAATTGATATTAGTGAGGGAACCTTACTTTTAAATTTTTATATCTATGCCGTATCATTGTAACGCTAGGTGGAGATTTTTCCGCTGGTCGATTAATACATTCGTCTTAGTTTTCATTTTTGATTGCTTCTAATAAAAAAATATTGAAAAGACAACTTAAAATTTCAAGCAGTATAAACGAAACACCTGATGTTGTTTTGCGCTTCAAGATTTTGGAAGAGTCTTATTGTTTTCTGAAATTGATATTAGTGACGAAACCTAACTTTTAAATTTTTAAGTATATGCTGTATCAGTGTATCGCTAGGTGGAGATTTTTCCGCTGTTCGATTAATACATTCGTCTAAGTTTTCATTTTGATTGCTCTTAATACTAAAATAATTAAAAAGACAACTTCAAATTTCAAGCAGTAAAACGAAACATCTGATGTTGATTTTCGCTTTAAGATTTTTGAAGTCTTATTGTTTTCTGAAATTGATATTAGTGACGAAACCTAACTTTTAAATTTTTAAATCTATGCCCTATTAATGTTACGCTAGGTTGAGATTTTTCCGCTGGCCGATTAATACATTTGTCTTAATTTCGATTTTTGATTGCTTTTAATAAAAAAATATTAAAAAGACAACTTCAAGTTTCAAGCAGTATATACGAAACACCTGATGTTGATTTTCGCTTCAAGATTTTGGAAGAAAGTCTTATTTGTTTCTGAAATTGATATTAGTGAGGGAACCTTACTTTTAAATTTTTATATCTATGCCGTATCATTGTAACGCTAGGTGGAGATTTTTCCGCTGGTCGATTAATAAATTCGTCTTAGTTTTCATTTTTGATTGCTTTTAATAAAAAAATATTAAAAAGACAACTTCAGATTTCAAGCAGTATAAACGAAACACCTGATGTTTTTTAGCGCTTCAAGATTTTTAAAGAAAGTGTTATTTTCTTTTGAAATTGATATTAGAGACGTAACTTAACTTTTAAATTTTTAAATCTATGCAGTATCAATGTAAAGCTAGGTGGAAATTTTTCCGCTGGTCGATTAATACATTCGTCTTAGTTTTCAGTTTTGATTGCTTTTAATAAAAAATATTATAAAGACAACTTCTATTTTAGGCAGTATAAACGAAACACCTGATGTTGATTTTCGCTTAAAGATTTCCTAAGAATGTCTCATTTTTCTTCTGAAATTGTAATTAGAGACGTAACCTAACTAGTAAATTTTTAAATCTATGCAGTGTCAAGATAATGCTAGATGGAGATTTTTCCGCTGGTCGATTAATACATTCGTCTTAGTTTTCAGTTTTGATTGCTTTTAATAAAAAAATATTAAAAAGACAACTTCAGATTTCAAGCTGTTGAAATTATATACAAATAATCATTAATTAATATACATATACCGCCATCTATTGGAACATAGATTGTATAGTGTTCCTGCCGTCATTGTTATAAAGTGAAATGTAGGTATGTTTCTGAACGTAAATAAAAAGTTAGTTCTGTTCGAATCTCACAACGGGCGTTTTATTATAGGTTATGGGCCCAGTCGAGTTATATAATAAAGTGTTTTTCTCGCGAAAAGACTTGCACAAGCGTGCCGATTAGTCTACGCAGATTGAGAACTATACGTTTTGTGAACTGTGAGTTGTGATATATAGTTAAAAATTAAAAATGGCAAATAGCTATATCGTGAGCGTGCCTAAGCTGAAAGGTCGGGAGAACTACACAGAGTGGGCTTTCGCAGCGGAGAATTTTCTCGTGTTGGAGGGAACTTTTGATTACATCAAAGTTACTAAACCCGAAGAAGCTGCAGCCGACTTAAAAACTAAGGCGAAACTGATTTTAACTATTGATCTATCTCTTTATGTACATATAAAAGAATCTAAGACTACTAAAGAGTTATGGGATAAACTCAAAAATTTGTTTGATGATTCGGGTTTCACCAGAAGAATCAGTCTGTTGAGGACTTTGATTTCTATACGTCTAGAAAATTCTACATCCATGACTTCGTATGTCACCCAAATAATTGAAACTAGTCAAAAGTTAAGTGGATCTGGTTTTAAAATCAACGATGAATGGGTCGGATCGCTACTTCTAGCAGGATTATCCGAAAAATATTCACCGATGATAATGGCGATTGAACATTCAGGTATTTCGATTACCGCGGACGCCATTAAAACTAAGTTATTGGATTTGGAGGAAGACAGTGGCGACGTGAGTGGAGCATTTGCGAGTTTCCGTAAAAACTGTAAGGTTGGCAGCTTTGTCAAAAAGGGGCAAGTGTCAAATTCAAATGTGTCAAAGTCAAAATTGAAGGTTATAAAATGCTACAAGTGCAAACAAACAGGACATTATCGCAATCAGTGCACCAGTTCCGATAAAGATTCAGAAAATAACAAGTCTTGTGAACGTAAACAATCAAACGCATTTAGTGCTGTGTTTTTAAATGGTGCTTTCTCCAAAAATGACTGGTATATTGACTCCGGAGCGAGTGCACATTTAACCGCCAATGAACACTGGCTCACAAATGTTTCTGTTGAGCATTCGATCAAAGAAATTGTGGTCGCGAATAAAGAAAAGGTGTCGGTGAAATGTTCTGGTGACGTATCGATAACAACTTTAACAGATAACTGCGAGTATGATATAGTTGTTGAAGGTGTATTGTGTGTTCCTAGTTTGACCACTAACCTAATTTCTGTGAGTCAACTAATTTCTAAAGGCTATAGAGTACTGTTTAACAACAGTGGCTGTGAGATTTACAATAAATGTGGTG
>NW_027181753.1:0-5000 GCF_028537555.1 Battus philenor
ATAAAACCGAGCCAGATTCGCGCCGCCGCGGCCGTAGCAAAACATCTGGTGCGCGCCTGAGCGCCGCGGAAAGGGATAGACCTACCGGGCGGCGCAACCGTCTCTCTCGCACGCGCACGCTTTGTCGTGCGCAGTTGCCGAACTTCGGGCGCGCCCCTGCGGCCGCGGGCGAGGTCAGCGAGCCGGGAGACGTTGCCGTCCGCACCGCGCGAGCGACGCGCCGTGCGTAGCAATAATAATTAATATTACAGGGAGTTAAACGGCGCGCCGCGCGGGGTAATAAATTTTACGACCGGTCTTTGTTATAGACAGCAACTGCAATAGAATAGGGGCCCTATTGCCTTAGTTTAAGAGTCTTTTTGCCTTGTTGCACTAGAGTTAAGTTGACATTATTGTTTACATTTTTAAATTTTGAACTGTAAGACTAAGTATTAAATACTTTAAACTTTTAATAACGGACGAAGTATATAATACTTCAATTTTAAATAAGAACAATTTAGGACTAAGTATATAATACTTTATTTTTGAAGTTTTTAAATTTTTAAATTTTTAATTTTGATTTTAATTTTTAATTTAGAACATTTTAATTATTTACATTTTTGAATTTTAAAATTTTTAAAATTTTTACACTTCAGACGAGTACCCCTACCATGTACCGGACCCCCACAAAGACCACCGACGCGGGCGAGGTGAGCCAGGCAGGCGCCAGCCAGGCGTGCAGGGTGAGCACCTCGCCCATTAAGAGCGTCCGGAGGAGTGTGGGGGAATGGGAGGGACAAGGGAAGAAGCCCAGGACCTCTCCCCGCAGCGTCGCGCCGGCCGTCAAACCGAGGACGCGTGCGGTGCCGAAAGCGGTGGAGCCGACACCTGCTCCTGCGGCGGCCGGGCAATCCCCGAAAGGGGACAAGCCGGCGTCCGCAGATCGAGTGAAGGAGGCGCGAGCGTGCCTAACTAAGGCAAAACTGCACTTGGGCAGCTCGCGCAACCTGAAGACCGAAATAAAGGAGCAGGTAATCAACGCGATAAATCGGCTCTACGAGCTTTACAAGGAGGCGGAGCTCGCAAACAGGGGACGAACCCAGGACCCAAAAGGGGGTCCAGTAGAGGAGCCGGCGAGTGGGGCAAACCGGGTGGAAGCAGAAGTAAAGGACCCACCCGCAAACCCCCCGCCGGCGACCCATTGCGAGCTCCTAAAGAAACTAGAAAGCCACGCGAGACTCCTTGAAGCCAATACCAAGGAATTGGAGGGCTTGAGGGAGTCTCTCGTGGCTACAAAAACAACAATACAAGAAAAGGGGAAGCCTCCCGGCACGTACGCGAGCGTGGCGGCCGCCCCGGCAAAAAGGCCGCCACCGGGGTGCGAACCTAAGCACTCGGTGGCGGTCTCGTCGGGGACCGACACGGGCGAGCAGGTTCTGGGCAAAATTCGAAAGGCCCTAAACGCCACCCAGACCGGCATAAGGGTCGACCGGATCCGCAGGGTGCGGGACGGTCGCGTCATCCTGGGCTGCGGCTCAGAGGCCGAGCTGGAGAGGGTGCGTGAGGGGCTGAGGAGAGCAGGGAAGGACCTGAGCCTTGCCGAAGTGAAAAACAAGGATCCGCTGGTGCTGCTCAGAGACGTGATGGCCTATAACACGAATGAAGAAATAGTAAAGGCCATCAAAAACCAGAATAAACATCTGCTGGTAGACGTCTCTGAGGAGGATCAGCGGGCGGAGGTAAGGTTCAGGAGGAGGGCGCGAAATGTGCAGACGATCCACGTGGTCATGCGCGTGTCGCCTGCTCTCTGGGGACGACTGACGGCTGTGGGCTACATGCACGTGGACCTCCAGCGAGTGCGGGTGCAGGACCACTCCCCGCTAGTCCAGTGCACTCGGTGCCTGGGTTACGGCCACACCAAACGGCACTGCGCGGAAAGCGAAGACCGCTGCAGCCATTGTGGTGGCCGGCACCTACGCGCCGAGTGTCCGGATCGGCAAGCCGGGAAACCTCCCGCCTGCCGGAACTGCCGACAAGCTAAGGCAGACCGGTGGGACCACGGCGCATTCGACGAAGACTGTCCTGTGCGGAGAAAGTGGGACACCATTGCACGGGCGTCCGTAGCGTATTGCTAAGGGCACCCAGGTGACCCACCGCACTCTCCGCGCAGGGCACCACCAGTACCGCGTGGCGCAGCTTAACCTGCAAAGGTCCGAGCTCGCTACAGCCGAGCTGATATGCGAAGCGCCGAAGAGAGGCTGGGCGTTCGCATTGGTCCAGGAGCCGTATATCGGCGCTATTGGCGAGATGAGGCACTACCCAGGGACAAGGGTGGTACAATGTGTCGCGCGAGGCAACGGGGAGGTTGTCAAGGCGGCCATTGTGCTATTCGACGACACCATCGATATCACTCAATGTCCCCAACTCACGTCTGGCAACGTTGCCGTGGCCAGGCTGAGGACTGGGGCTTGGGAGATAGGGGTGGTGTCCGTCTACCTGGAGCCTAATACGCCCGTCGGACCATACCTGGACCGGATCGGCTCGGCCGTGGAGGGCTTGGGGACTGCCAACGTGGTGCTGGGTGGCGACGTCAATGCGCATAACACCTGGTGGGGTAGCCGGTCCACGGACCGAAGGGGAGTTGAGATCGCAGCCGCCCTCGACCAACTGGGGGTGCACGTGTTGAACCAGGGGTCTGAGCCGACGTTTGATACGTATCGGGGCGGTAAGCACTACTCCAGTCGCGTCGACATTACTGCTTGCTCGACCACCCTGCTCGA
Source organism: Battus philenor (assembly GCF_028537555.1). Taxonomy (NCBI): domain Eukaryota; kingdom Metazoa; phylum Arthropoda; class Insecta; order Lepidoptera; family Papilionidae; genus Battus; species Battus philenor. The sequence goes on from NW_027181753.1 coordinate 2,760, forward strand.
TCGAGCGGTGGGCTGGAGCCTCGTGGACGACATATCCTCGTCGGATCACAGGGCAATTGTGTTCAATCTGAAGCTTGACAGGTCCCGAGGCACGGACGTCAAGCGGACCACACGGCAGTACACTACCCGTAGGGCAGACTGGGGCGAGTTCCATCGAACTGTCGCCCGGCTGCTATCGGATCGCTGCCTGACGTCTGCCGAGGTGAATCAAATCACCGAGGAGGGGGCGTTGGACAGCTTGGTCGGTCGGTACGTGGAAACCGTGAGGGACGCTTGCGAGTTGGTCCTGCCGAAGGCCTCCAAGCGGAAGAGGACGGAATTGCCCTGGTGGTCCGAACAGCTCTCTCTCCTCAAGGCGGATGTCCTGAGGAAGAAGAGAAGGATCAGGGCCGCGAGGCCGGCTCGTAAGGAGCTGGTCTGGCGCGAGTACTGCGACGCGAAGGAGGCATACCGTCTCGAGGCGAGGCGCGCTCAGACCCATAGCTGGAAGCGTTTCTGTGAGAGGCAGGATCGCGAGACCATGTGGGACGGGATCCACCGTGTGATGCGTCGCACGGAGGTGAGGCGAGAGGACGTCCCCCTCGTCCAGTCAGGCAAAGTGCTGGACGCAGCGGGATCAGCCAGGTTGCTGGCGGAGGTTTTCTTCCCGGAGGATGACCCCGGGAAGGACAATGCGGACCACAGAACTGTAAGAGCAAAGGCCAATGAAGTCAATTCGGGGGACCATGACGGAACATGTGATCCCCCGTTTACGATGGAGGAGCTCCGATGGTCCGTATCGACCTTCAATGCCAAGAAGGCACCTGGCTCTGACGGACTCACCGCGGACATCTGCCGAGCGGCCGTCGCCGTGGACCCCGTTCTGTACCTCGCGCTCTCCAACCGGTGTCTCGCTCTTTCCCACTTCCCCACGAGATGGAAGGAGGCAGTGGTCGTAGCGTTGCGGAAGCCGGACAAGGAGGACTACACGCACCCGAAATCCTACAGGCCCATCGGACTCTTGCCGATTTTCGGCAAGGTCCTAGAAAAAATGATGGTCCGTAGGATCCGGTGGTACACTGCACCGTATGTCAGCAGCCACCAATACGGCTTTATGCCGCAGAGGTGTACCGAGGACTCCCTGTATGTCCTGATCCAGCATCTGCGAACTCGGTTGAAGGAGAAGGAGATCGCAGTGCTGGTATCATTGGACATAGAGGGAGCCTTCGATAACGCCTGGTGGCCTGCTATACGGTGCAGACTGGCAGAAACTCGCTGCCCCGTGAATCTGCGGCGCCTTGCTGACAGCTATCTTAGCAATCGCAAGGTGTCCGTACGGTACGCGGGGGCAGAGTGGGCCAGAGAGACCACCAAGGGGTGCGTGCAGGGATCCGTAGGCGGCCCAACCTTCTGGACCCTCCTCATTAACCCTCTCTTGGAGGAGGTGGTAAAGACCGGGACACACTGCCAGGCGTTCGCAGACGACGTCGTGCTGGTCTTCTCGGGGCAGAAGGCCCAGGACATCTCGAGTCGGGCTAATGCCGTTCTCGCCCATGTTCATGAATGGGGAGTCAGGAACAAGCTGAGGTTTGCACCACACAAAACAAAGGTGATGGTGCTTACCAATAAGCAAAAGTTCGACTACCCATTACTGAGCATGGGGGGCGAGCCGCTTAGCCGGACTGGGGAAGTCCGGATACTAGGCCTCACAATTGACGATAGGCTCACGTTCAACACTCACGTGAAGAACGTGAGCAAGAAGGCACAGGGCCTCTATCGTCAGCTGTGTAGAGCCGCGAAGGTATCTTGGGGTCTGAACTCGGAGGTGATCAGAACGATGTATCTGGCGGTACTGGAGCCGACGATTTTGTATGCAGCGAGTGCATGGGCGCCGGCGGCTAGGAAGCTGCTGGTCCGCAGGCAGTTGGACGCGGTCCAGCGGGGCTTCGCGCAGAAGATTGCGAGGACCCACAGGACCGCGTCCCTGCACTCGGCCCTTATACTTGCCGGGTTGCTTCCTCTGGACCTTCGGGTCCAAGAAGCAGCCCGCTTATTTGAAATAAGAAAGGGTCATTCCCGGCAGGTGGTAGGGGACCGAGACCTGGAGGTACCGGTCAGCTACCTGAGACTACCGCACCCGTCTGGTCAAGTTGGTGTGGAGTTCTCCTGTCTGGGGGAAAGTGCGGAAGAAGTCCGACTTGCCACCGCGGCTGCCGACTTGGTAATTTATACCGACGGCAGCCGCATAGAGGACAAGGTGGG
>NW_027181753.1:7500-15000 GCF_028537555.1 Battus philenor
AACCTAACCTAACCTAACCTAACCTAACCTAACCTAACCTAACCTAACCTAACCTAACCTAACCTAACCTAACCTAACCTAACCTAACCTAACCTAACCTAACCTAACCTAACCTAACCTAACCTAACCTAACCTAACCTAACCTAACCTAACCTAACCTAACCTAACCTAACCTAACCTAACCTAACCTAACCTAACCTAACCTAACCTAACCTAACCTAACCTAACCTAACCTAACCTAACCTAACCTAACCTAACCTAACCTAACCTAACCTAACCTAACCTAACCTAACCTAACCTAACCTAACCTAACCTAACCTAACCTAACCTAACCTAACCTAACCTAACCTAACCTAACCTAACCTAACCTAACCTAACCTAACCTAACCTAACCTAACCTAACCTAACCTAACCTAACCTAACCTAACCTAACCTAACCTAACCTAACCTAACCTAACCTAACCTAACCTAACCTAACCTAACCTAACCTAACCTAACCTAACCTAACCTAACCTAACCTAACCTAACCTAACCTAACCTAACCTAACCTAACCTAACCTAACCTAACCTAACCTAACCTAACCTAACCTAACCTAACCTAACCTAACCTAACCTAACCTAACCTAACCTAACCTAACCTAACCTAACCTAACCTAACCTAACCTAACCTAACCTAACCTAACCTAACCTAACCTAACCTAACCTAACCTAACCTAACCTAACCTAACCTAACCTAACCTAACCTAACCTAACCTAACCTAACCTAACCTAACCTAACCTAACCTAACCTAACCTAACCTAACCTAACCTAACCTAACCTAACCTAACCTAACCTAACCTAACCTAACCTAACCTAACCTAACCTAACCTAACCTAACCTAACCTAACCTAACCTAACCTAACCTAACCTAACCTAACCTAACCTAACCTAACCTAACCTAACCTAACCTAACCTAACCTAACCTAACCTAACCTAACCTAACCTAACCTAACCTAACCTAACCTAACCTAACCTAACCTAACCTAACCTAACCTAACCTAACCTAACCTAACCTAACCTAACCTAACCTAACCTAACCTAACCTAACCTAACCTAACCTAACCTAACCTAACCTAACCTAACCTAACCTAACCTAACCTAACCTAACCTAACCTAACCTAACCTAACCTAACCTAACCTAACCTAACCTAACCTAACCTAACCTAACCTAACCTAACCTAACCTAACCTAACCTAACCTAACCTAACCTAACCTAACCTAACCTAACCTAACCTAACCTAACCTAACCTAACCTAACCTAACCTAACCTAACCTAACCTAACCTAACCTAACCTAACCTAACCTAACCTAACCTAACCTAACCTAACCTAACCTAACCTAACCTAACCTAACCTAACCTAACCTAACCTAACCTAACCTAACCTAACCTAACCTAACCTAACCTAACCTAACCTAACCTAACCTAACCTAACCTAACCTAACCTAACCTAACCTAACCTAACCTAACCTAACCTAACCTAACCTAACCTAACCTAACCTAACCTAACCTAACCTAACCTAACCTAACCTAACCTAACCTAACCTAACCTAACCTAACCTAACCTAACCTAACCTAACCTAACCTAACCTAACCTAACCTAACCTAACCTAACCTAACCTAACCTAACCTAACCTAACCTAACCTAACCTAACCTAACCTAACCTAACCTAACCTAACCTAACCTAACCTAACCTAACCTAACCTAACCTAACCTAACCTAACCTAACCTAACCTAACCTAACCTAACCTAACCTAACCTAACCTAACCTAACCTAACCTAACCTAACCTAACCTAACCTAACCTAACCTAACCTAACCTAACCTAACCTAACCTAACCTAACCTAACCTAACCTAACCTAACCTAACCTAACCTAACCTAACCTAACCTAACCTAACCTAACCTAACCTAACCTAACCTAACCAAGTCTTGCGCACGCTCCCGAGCCGAACGCACCGGTCCGTAACGCTTTAACGCACAAATAATCAGTTTAAATTCGTTTTGAGTGGGTTCTAGTGTGAAAAATTCAATAAATCATATATCAAAAAATCCGCCTATAAACACCGAACATATATCAGTGAAAATTATAAAAATCGGAATTAAATTGGATTTTTAATAACCAAAAGTTCGAATTAAGTGCGGAACAGTGATAAAACAAAAAGGACCCGCCGCGCGAGAATAAGCGCTGTAACACCATTTTCCTGAACTGCTATCTTGTGCGCGCTCGCGTAAGCTTTGCGAGCATATAAACCAAAAAATTTTTGGACAAAAACCCAAAAAGTTATTGAAGAAGTAACGAATTTCAATTGGAAATTTTCCAATTGGAAACACTCGACGACGCCGGACACCCACTGCTAAGCGAGGCAGAGGGTTTGAGGGTTGCTGCCGGGAGCCGGGAGTGCTGGACATAGTATAAGTAAGGTAGCCGCCGAGTATTACAAGAAATTACAAAGAGTTTTATAAAATAAAAAAGTGGTGGGTAGACATTTTTCTTTTCCGCCCACCACAGAGGTTAAATTCCTCCAGTAAATAAACATAGGTCTGGCATAATTATTAGGAATAAAAATACTCGGCGGCTGCCACTGGGAGTGAGGTCTTTTTGACCTATCCCATAGTTTTAAGAATTAGTATAAATAGCAATAGAATAGTGGCCCTATTGCCTTAGGTTAAGAGCCTTTTTGCACTAGAGTTAAGTTGACTAAATTATATTTTATTTAAAAATTGACACATAGAGTTAAACAAATTTTATATATTGACATATCTATAAATTATATATTGACATATTGATTCTACAAGAGTACACAAATTATATATAACTTTATACAAATAGTATAATAAGACAAGCAAGCGTATACTTATATACGAATTTTAAGTTACAGACGACTACCCCTAAAATGTACCGGACCCCCACAAAGACCACCGACGCGGGCGAGGTGAGCCAGGCAGGCGCCAGCCAGGCGTGCAGGGTGAGCACCTCGCCCATTAGAAGCGTCCGGAAGAGTGTGGGGGAGTGGGAAGGGCAGGTAAAAAAGCCCAGGACCTCTCCCCGTGTCGTCGTGCCGGCCGTGAAGGTAAGGGCGCGTACGTTGCCGAAAGCGGTAGAGCCGACACCTGCTCCCGCGGCGGCCGGGCAATCCCCGAAAGGGGACAAACCGGCTTCCGCGGACCGGATGAAGGAGGCGCGAGCGTGCCTAACAAAGGCGAAATTGCACCTGGGCAGCTCGCGCAACCTAAAAACGGAAATAAAGGAGCAGGTGATAATAGCCATTAATCGGCTCTACGAACTGTTTAAGGAGGCGGAGCTCGCACATAGAGAGAGAACCCAGGACCCAAAAGGGGGTCCAGTAGAGCAGCCGGCGAGCGGGGCGAAACGGGTGGAAGCAGTAGTGAAGGATCCACCCGCAAACCCCCTGCCGGCGAGCCAGTGCGAGCTCCTTAAGAAATTAGACAGCCACGCGAGACTCCTTGAAGCCAATACCAAAGAATTGGAGGGCTTGAGGGAGTCTCTCGTGGCTGCAAAAGTACAAGAAAAAGTGAAGCCTCCCGGCACGTACGCGAGCGTGGCGGCCGGCCCGGCAAAAAGACCGCCACCGGGGTGCGAACCTAAGCACTCGGTGGCGGTCTCGTCGGGGACCGACACGGGCGAGCAGGTCCTGGGAAAAATACGGAAAGCTCTAAACGCCACCCAGACCGGCATAAGGGTCGACCGGATCCGCAGGGTGCGGGACGGTCGGGTCATCCTGGGCTGCGGCTCAGAGGTCGAGCTGGAGAGGGTGCGTGAGGGGCTGAGGAGGGCAGGCAGGGACCTGAACCTTGCAGAGGTCAAAAACAAGGACCCACTGGTTCTGCTCAGAGACGTAATGGCCTATAATACTAACGAAGAAATAGTAAAGGCCATTAAGACCCAAAATAAACACCTGCTGGTCGACGTCTCTGAGGAGGATCAGAGGGCGGAGGTAAGGTTCAGGAGGAGGGCGCGAAATGTGCAGACGATCCATGTGGTCATGCGCGTGTCGCCTGCGCTCTGGGGACGGCTGACGGCTGCGGGCTACATGCACGTGGACCTCCAGCGAGTGCGGGTGCATGATCACTCCCCGCTAGTCCAGTGCACTCGGTGCCTAGGTTACGGCCACACCAAACGGCATTGCGCGGAGAGCGAAGACCGCTGCAGCCATTGTGGTGGCCGGCACCTACGCGCCGAGTGTCCGGATCGGCAAGCCGGGAAACCTCCCGCCTGCCGGAACTGCCGACTAGCTAAGGCAGACCGGTGGGACCACGGCGCATTTGACGAAGACTGTCCTGTGCGGAGAAAGTGGGACACCATAGCACGGGCGTCCGTAGCGTATTGCTAAGGGCACCCAGGTGACTCACCGCACTCTCCGCGCAGGGCACCACCAGTACCGCGTGGCGCAGCTAAACCTGCAAAGGTCCAAGCTCGCTACTGCCGAGCTGATATGTGAAGCGCCGAAGAGAGGCTGGGCGTTCGCATTGGTCCAGGAGCCGTATATCGGCGCTATTGGCGAGATGAGGCACTACCCAGGGACAAGGGTGGTACAATGTGTCGCGCGAGGCAACGGGGAGGTTGTCAAGGCGGCCATTGTGCTATTCGACGACACTATCGATATCACTCAATGTCCCCAACTCACGTCTGGCAACGTTGTTGCGGCCAGGCTGAGGACTGGGGCTTGGGAGATAGGGGTGGTGTCCGTCTACCTGGAGCCTAATACGCCCGTCGGACCATACCTGGACCGGATCGGCTCGGCCGTGGAGGGCTTGGGGACAGCCAACGTGGTACTGGGTGGCGACGTCAATGCGCATAACACCTGGTGGGGTAGCCGGTCCACGGACCGAAGGGGGGAGGAGGTCGCAGCCGCCCTCGACCAACTGGGAGTGCACGTGTTGAACCAGGGGTCTGAGCCGACGTTTGATACGTATCGGGGCGGTAAGCATTACTCCAGTCGCGTCGACATTACTGCTTGCTCGACCACCCTGCTCGACCGAGCGGTGGGCTGGAGCCTCGTGGACGACATATCCTCGTCGGACCACAGGGCAATTGTGTTCAATCTGAAGTTTGAGAGGTCCCAAGGCACGGACGTCAAGCGGACCACACGGCAGTACACTACCCGTAGGGCAGACTGGGGCGAGTTCCATCGAACTGTCGCTCGGCTGCTATCGGATCGCTGTCTGACGCCTACCGAGGTGAATCAGATCACCGAAAAGGGGGCGTTGGACAGCACGGTCGGTCGGTATGTGGAAACCGTGAGGGACGCTTGCGAGTTGGTCCTGCCGAAGGTCTCCAAGCGGAAGAGAACGGAATTGCCCTGGTGGTCCGAACAGCTCTCTCTCCTCAAGGCAGATGTCTTGAGGAAGAAGAGAAGGATCAGGGCCGCGAGGCCGGCTCGTAAGGAGCTGGTCTGGCGCGAGTACTGCGACGCGAAGGAGGCATACCGCCTTGAGGCGAGGCGCGCTCAGACCCATAGCTGGAAGCGTTTCTGTGAGAGACAGGATCGCGAGACCATGTGGGGCGGGATCCACCGTGTGATGCGTCGCACGGAGGTGAGGCGAGAGGACGTCCCCCTCGTCCAGTCAGGTAAAGTGCTGGACGCAGCGGGATCAGCCAGGTTGCTGGCGGAGGTTTTCTTCCCGGAGGACGACCCCGGGAAGGACAATGCGGACCACAGAACTGTAAGAGCTAAAGCCGATGAAGTCAATTCGGGGGACCATGATGGAACATGCGACCCCCCGTTTACGATGGAGGAGCTCCGATGGTCCGTATCGACCTTCAACGCCAAGAAGGCACCTGGCTCTGACGGACTCACCGCGGACATCTGCCGTGCGGCCGTCGCCGTGGACCCCGTTCTGTACCTCGCGCTCTCCAACCGGTGTCTCGCGCTTTCCCACTTCCCCACGAGATGGAAGGAGGCAGTGGTCGTAGCGTTGCGGAAGCCGGACAAGGAGGACTACACGCACCCGAAATCCTACAGGCCCATCGGACTCTTGCCGATTCTCGGCAAGGTCCTTGAGAAAATGATGGTCCGTAGGATCCGGTGGTACACTGCACCGTATATCAGTAGCCACCAATACGGCTTCATGCCGCAGAGGTGTACCGAAGACTCCCTGTATGACCTGATCCAGCATCTGCGAACCCGGCTGAAGGAGAAGGAGATCGCAGTGCTGGTATCATTGGACATAGAGGGAGCCTTCGATAACGCCTGGTGGCCTGCTATACGGTGCAGACTGGCAGAGACTCGCTGCCCCGCGAATCTGCGGCGTCTTGTTGACAGCTATTTTAGCGATCGCAAGGTGTCCGTACGGTACGCGGGGGCAGAGTGGGCCAGAGAGACCACCAAGGGGTGCGTGCAGGGATCCGTAGGCGGCCCAACCTTCTGGACCCTCCTCATCAACCCTCTCCTGGAGGAGGTGGCAAAGACCGGGACACACTGCCAGGCGTTCGCAGATGACGTCGTGCTGGTCTTCTCGGGGCAGAAGGCCCAGGACATCTCGAGTCGGGCCAACGCCGTTCTCGCCCATGTTCATGAGTGGGGGGTCAGGAATAAGCTGAGGTTCGCACCACACAAAACCAAGGTGATGGTGCTAACCAACAAGCTAAAGTTCGACTACCCATTACTGAGCATGGGAGGTGAGCCGCTTGGACGGACTGGGGAGGTCCGGATACTAGGCCTCACAGTTGACGATAGGCTCACGTTCAACAGTCACGTGAAGAACGTGAGCAAGAAGGCACAGGGCCTCTATCGTCAGCTGTGCAGGGCTGCGAAGGTATCTTGGGGTCTGAACTCGGAGGTGATCAGAACGATGTATCTGGCGGTGCTGGAGCCGACGATTTTGTATGCAGCGAGTGCATGGGCGCCGGCGGCTAGGAAGCTGCTGGTCCGCAGGCAGTTGGGCGCGGTCCAGCGGGGCTTCGCGCAGAAGATCGCGAGGACCCACAGGACCGCGTCCCTGCACTCGGCCCTTATACTTGCCGGGTTGCTTCCCCTGGACCTTCGGGTCCAAGAAGCAGCCCGCTTATTTGAAATAAGAAAGGGTCATTCCCGGCAGGTGGTAAAGGACCGAGACCTGGAGGTACCGGTCAGCTACCTGAGACTACCACACCCGTCTGGTCAAGTTGGTGTGGAGTTCTCCTGTCTGGGGGAAAGTGCGGAGGAAGTCCGACTTGCCACCGCGGCTGCCGATCTGGTAATTTATACCGACGGCAGCCGCATAGAGGATAAGGTGGGTGCGGCGTTCTGCGTCAAGCGGGGCGCCGTAGAGTCATACACAAAGAAACTCAAGTTGGGCAACTTCTGCACCGTATACCAGGCAGAGCTGCTGGCTCTAGCTGAGGCAACAGGGTACGCGGCCGGCGAGTCGGCGCAAGTCTGTGCCGTACTGAGCGACTCGCGGTCCGCTCTCGAAACTGTCGCAAGATCGGACACCCTCCATCCCTTAGCGTTAAGAGT
>NW_027181753.1:17500-18832 GCF_028537555.1 Battus philenor
TAACCTAACCTAACCTAACCTAACCTAACCTAACCTAACCTAACCTAACCTAACCTAACCTAACCTAACCTAACCTAACCTAACCTAACCTAACCTAACCTAACCTAACCTAACCTAACCTAACCTAACCTAACCTAACCTAACCTAACCTAACCTAACCTAACCTAACCTAACCTAACCTAACCTAACCTAACCTAACCTAACCTAACCTAACCTAACCTAACCTAACCTAACCTAACCTAACCTAACCTAACCTAACCTAACCTAACCTAACCTAACCTAACCTAACCTAACCTAACCTAACCTAACCTAACCTAACCTAACCTAACCTAACCTAACCTAACCTAACCTAACCTAACCTAACCTAACCTAACCTAACCTAACCTAACCTAACCTAACCTAACCTAACCTAACCTAACCTAACCTAACCTAACCTAACCTAACCTAACCTAACCTAACCTAACCTAACCTAACCTAACCTAACCTAACCTAACCTAACCTAACCTAACCTAACCTAACCTAACCTAACCTAACCTAACCTAACCTAACCTAACCTAACCTAACCTAACCTAACCTAACCTAACCTAACCTAACCTAACCTAACCTAACCTAACCTAACCTAACCTAACCTAACCTAACCTAACCTAACCTAACCTAACCTAACCTAACCTAACCTAACCTAACCTAACCTAACCTAACCTAACCTAACCTAACCTAACCTAACCTAACCTAACCTAACCTAACCTAACCTAACCTAACTAACCTAACCTAACCTAACCTAACCTAACCTAACCTAACCTAACCTAACCTAACCTAACCTAACCTAACCTAACCTAACCTAACCTAACCTAACCTAACCTAACCTAACCTAACCTAACCTAACCTAACCTAACCTAACCTAACCTAACCTAACCTAACCTAACCTAACCTAACCTAACCTAACCTAACCTAACCTAACCTAACCTAACCTAACCTAACCTAACCTAACCTAACCTAACCTAACCTAACCTAACCTAACCTAACCTAACCTAACCTAACCTAACCTAACCTAACCTAACCTAACCTAACCTAACCTAACCTAACCTAACCTAACTAACCTAACCTAACCTAACCTAACCTAACCTAACCTAACCTAACCTAACCTAACCTAACCTAACCTAACCTAACCTAACCTAACCTAACCTAACCTAACCTAACCTAACCTAACCTAACCTAACCTAACCTAACCTAACCTAACCTAACCTAACCTAACCTAACCTAACCTAACCTAACCTAACCTAACCTAACCTAACCTAACCTAACCTAACCTAACCTAACCTAACCTAACCTAAC
>NW_027181754.1:0-2500 GCF_028537555.1 Battus philenor
TCCGTAGGGGAACCTGCGGAAGGATCATTAACGTGTGTGTATGTGTGCGAGACGCGTGATATGTTCACGAACGTTGTTGCGCCGCTGTTGCTGTTGTTGCTGTTGCGACGACGACGACGACGACGACGACGACTTCGTACATACCGTGTTTACACATATATATATGTAATACATCCATAATGATATATATATATACGACATATATACATATATATGTACGTACGCGCGCGCTGCTGTTCGTATCTAATGCGGACGAGCGCGCGCGCGTGTGCGTGCGTGTGTGTGTGCGTGTTTGTATATATGTATAAAAAATAAAATGTGAAATAATTGTCTCTAGCGTCTATTACGCCTAACGGCGCAGCGGCGACGGCGCCGTGGCGGTGGCCGGTGGCGGTGGTGGCATTCGTCGAAAGTGCTACCGCCGCCGCTGCCTCCGCCGCCGTCGAAGCGGCCGGGTGGCGGAAAAACGCCGAGAGACGAGCGCCGACCGGGGCATACCAAACGGAGCGTTCGAAGCGGTGAAAATCCCCACTGCCTAGCTCAGGCCCTTTATTGTCGGTTGGCGCTATACAAAACGAAATTTAAGCGGTTAGAAAGATGACAATGTCGTGCGTCACGCCAGCTCGTTGGGGGGTGCGCGGGTCGTCGTCGTTCATCATTCTAAAGGATTCGCGTCGGGGCGTTAAGCTTTTTCGGTGCCGTTTCTTTATGAACGCCTCGGCGCACATGAATTCGACCAACTTTCGACGTTAATACATAAAAACGGACAATCAAGTGGCCGACGGCGAGAGCCGTAGGCCGCTACCGTAAGTAATAACAACATTAAGAAAAAACCATTACCCTGGACGGTGGATCACTTGGCTCGCGGGTCGATGAAGAACGCAGTTAACTGCGCGTCATAGTGTGAACTGCAGGACACATTTGAACATCGACATTTCGAACGCACATTGCGGTCCGTGGAGAAATATCCAGGACCACTCCTGTCTGAGGGCCGGCTGTTAAAATATAAAAACCACACTGTTCGGTGTAGAACGCGCGCTACGTGCGCTCGCGCCGGTCGATGCGCGCGGCGGTGACGCGCGACGCGGCGGCGGCGGGTTGGTGGGGGGTGATGAACGAGCTCGCGGACGGTGCGATGGGACGATCTCTAATAAGAGTCTCTCGTCCGCGCCGCCGCGGCTCTCACTCTCTCTCTCTCACTATCCGCCGTCGCTGTCGTCGCGCTGCCGCTGCCGCACTACCGCGCGCGGGCGAGCGGGCGCGCGCTCTTTCGAACAATTGACGGTTTCCGTTGAACGTTCTTCGCGACGGACGACGGACGGCGGGGTGCTGCACCCCTCACGTCCGCGTACGCGCGGAGCGCGTTTACGGTCCGTTTAAATATATCGAATTGTATTGAATATGAAACGAGTGTGAAAAGATTACACGCATCGCTAAGACGCGAGTCTTCGTAGTGCGGTCTTCGTCCGAGCTCATCGGTTCGTGTATACGATATAATAAAATATATCGGAAGCACAGACGACGCGTCTCCGACGGATGCGACCGGCAGGCGGTGAATGTTTTCTTGCGCGGCAAGCGTAACGCACACACAAACATATGTAAGTAAACATTACGTGATGTTCATGTGCGCGCGCGCCTAGCCCGATGCGAGAGAGTTCACCGCTCGTCGTCGCTACGCATCCGTATTATGTCGGTGATACGCGTCGTCGTTCCAGTGCGAACGTTATATTATCGTATCGATACGGACCGATACCGAAAGGGCCGGACGATCGATCGCTAACGAAAAGTACTCGCGCTCGCGTATGCGTGTCGAGATTTTCGTTTACGCTCGTATCATCATAATCATCATCATCGTCATCGTCGTCGTTCATCGCGCAACGCGTGTTGTGTGTGCAGCGTTGCGTTGTGCGTGCGCGCGTCTAGAGACCTCTAAGGACTCGCGACGCGCGCGCCTCGCGCACGCGCACTCGCTCTGCGACGCGCGATGATCGCGACGGTGGGGGTGGTGTACGGTAGGCGGACTCGACGTCCGAAGGGCGTCCCGCGACGACGACCGGCCGCCGTGCGCGCTTGCTTGCTTGCGCGCGCGGTCCGTCGGTTCGTCGTCGTCAAAAATATAATAAGGGACGTCGCGTACGGATATCGCGTCTGCCTCGAATTTTTATCGTTGGCCTCAGATCAGGGAGGATCACCCGCCGAATTTAAGCATATTAGTAAGCGGAGGAAAAGAAACTAACAAGGATTTCCCTAGTAGCGGCGAGCGAACAGGAAAGAGCCCAGCACTGAATCCCGCGATCGTCTCGAGCGCGGGAGATGTGGTGTTCGGGAGGTTCCGCTTTCTCGTCGTCGATACTCCTGTCCAAGTTCGTCTTGAACGGGGCCGTTTTCCCGCAGAGGGTGCCAGGCCCGTAGCGACGGAGGGCGGCGGCGAGAGGGACTCTCCTAAGAGTCGGGTTGCTTGAGAGTGCAGCCCTAAGTGGGTGGTAAACTCCATCTAAGG
>NW_027181754.1:7500-12500 GCF_028537555.1 Battus philenor
TGTCTCAGTCGACATCGCGTATGAAAGAGTGCGATCGTCATCAGCACGAAATTTATGCATCGATACGCGAACGGGACCGGACTCTGTCGTTTTCAGAAATCGATACGCGAACGCATCGGCGGCTGGCTACGCGCAATCCGCGATCGGGTCGAACGATGATGATGATGATGATGATGATGATGATGATGATGATGATGATGATGACGACGACGATGACATCGAGATCAGGGTCAGATATAGATATGTAGATCGGTGGTATGCAATCGATACGCGAACGCTCTATCGCGCTACGCGGAGACGCATACAGTCGTTCCCGCATATACATGGGACTGGCGCGAGACGCGCCGGTCGGCCGAATAGAGTTCTCTCCGATGCTCTTCTGTTTTGTTTTGTTTGTTGGTGGTTGTGGAGTGTGGAGTGTGTTTTTTTGGTTGGTGGGGTGTGTGTGGTGTGGTGGTGTTAGTTTGTTTGCGGAGATTGCGTTTTTTTTAGATTTAGTTTTTTTTTTTTTTTTTTAAATAAAAAAAAAAAAAATTAAAAATTATTCTTAGAAAACGCGCGCGAATCGAACAAAACTAATAACACCGATACACAAACAACGCGCGCCACCAACGAGAACGCCCGAAACTGAAACTTCTATAACCGACAAACGCACGAACGACACAGCGGCGGCGGAGGAGGGAAGAAAAAGGGGATCATCTCCCCACAACAACACACCGTAAACTGTGTCGGACGACGTCTCCGTTATGTAAGAGCGGAAGGCGTAAGAGAACGTCTCGTTTAATTAACGCGAACGGCGTTGGGCTCCCGAGTCGACTTCGGGGCGGCCCTTAACGCATCGCATCAACGAGCTCGTCGCGCGCTAGTCGCGCGACGGTCGATCATGATATATAAATCAAGGATTTCGGATCTCTCTAAAACCGGGCTGGAAATCGGTCATTGTTCGTTTTGCGAAACGATATTTTATAAAAGTGAAGATTTGTATGTGTCTCGTCAAAGAACGTTCCGATGAATCGGACGCGATGCCGCGTCCAAAGTAAATCTGGACGAACGCGAGGCGAGTGTTGAGATATACATTTTCCTCCGTGAACAGATAGAAAAACGAATTCATTTTGTTGTTGCGGTGTGGTGTTGTGTGTGTATTGTAATAAATACGCACGCACGCACGCACGCAAAAAGCTACCTAGGCACCGGCGCGTCACGGCGTTTCGAACGTCCGACGCGTCGCTTGTCACACGTCTATCATATCATCATCACCCTCATATCTCTCGTATGTGCGGTGTTGGTGTGTGTTAGCTCTAGCTAGCTCCCTGGTTGATCCTGCCAGTAGTTATATGCTTGTCTCAAAGATTAAGCCATGCATGTCTCAGTGCAAGCCGTATTAAGGCGATACCGCGAATGGCTCAATATATCAGTTTTGGTTCCTTAGATCTTACCTCGGTTACTTGGATAACTGTGGTAATTCTAGAGCTAATACATGCAATCAGAACTCTGACCAGTGATGGGATGAGTGCTTTTATTAGATCAAAACCAATCGACGGAGGGCCTCGCGTCCGAAGTCGTTAATTTTGATGAATCTGGATAACTTTTGCCGATCGCATGGTCCAGCACCGGCGACGCATCTTTCAAATGTCTGCCTTATCAACTTTCGATGGTAGTTTCTGCGACTACCATGGTTGTCACGGGTAACGGGGAATCAGGGTTCGATTCCGGAGAGGGAGCCTGAGAAACGGCTACCACATCCAAGGAAGGCAGCAGGCGCGCAAATTACCCACTCCCGGCACGGGGAGGTAGTGACGAAAAATAACGATACGGGACTCTTACGAGGCCTCGTAATCGGAATGAGTACACTTTAAATATTTTAACGAGGAACAATTGGAGGGCAAGTCTGGTGCCAGCAGCCGCGGTAACTCCAGCTCCAATAGCGTATACTAAAATTGTTGCGGTTAAAAAGCTCGTAGTTGCATTTGTGCGCCGCGCTGTCGGTGCACCGCATCCGCGGTGATACTGACACGTCTGCGGAGCATATCGTCGGTGAGCCGTCGGTAAAACGGCGGTTCAATATCAAAATCCTATCGCGGTGCTCTTCGGTGAGTGTCGAGATGGGCCGACAATTTTACTTTGAACAAATTAGAGTGCTCAAAGCGGGCTCAAAATGCTGCTTGAATATTTCGTGCATGGAATAATAGAATATGATCTCGGTTCTATTTTGTTGGTTTTCAGAACTCCGAGGTAATGATTAATAGGGATAACTGGGGGCATTCGTATTGCGACGTTAGAGGTGAAATTCTTGGATCGTCGCAAGACGAACATCAGCGAAAGCATTTGCCAAAGGTGTTTTCATCAATCAAGAACGAAAGTTAGAGGTTCGAAGGCGATTAGATACCGCCCTAGTTCTAACCGTAAATATGTCATCTAGCGATCCGCCGACGTTACTACGATGGCTCGGCGGGCAGCTTCCGGGAAACCAAAGATTTTGGACTCCGGGGGGAGTATGGTTGCAAAGCTGAAACTTAAAGGAATTGACGGAAGGGCACCACCAGGAGTGGAGCCTGCGGCTTAATTTGACTCAACACGGGAAATCTCACCAGGCCCGGACACCGGAAGGATTGACAGATTAACAGCTCTTTCTTGATTCGGTGGGTGGTGGTGCATGGCCGTTCTTAGTTGGTGGAGCGATTTGTCTGGTTAATTCCGGTAACGAACGAGACTCTAGCCTGCTAAATAGGCGTCGTCATTTAGGTGTGCGCCGCTCCGGTGGCGCAACTCACTGGCGACGTATTAAAATTCTTCTTAGAGGGACCGGCGGCTTCGAGCCGCACGAGATTGAGCAATAACAGGTCTGTGATGCCCTTAGATGTCCTGGGCCGCACGCGCGCTACACTGAAGGAATCAGCATGTTCTCCCTGGCCTAGAGGCCCGGGCAACCCGTTGAAACTCCTTCGTGCTGGGGATTGGGGTTTGCAATTATCCCCCATAAACGAGGAATTCCTAGTAAGCGCGAGTCATAAGCTCGCGTTGATTACGTCCCTGCCCTTTGTACACACCGCCCGTCGCTACTACCGATTGAATGATTTAGTGAGGTCTTCGGACCGACACGCGGTGGCTTCACGGCCGTCGGCGTTGCTGGGAAGTTGACCAAACTTGATCATTTAGAGGAAGTAAAAGTCGTAACAAGGTTTCCGTAGGGGAACCTGCGGAAGGATCATTAACGTGTGTGTATGTGTGCGAGACGCGTGATATGTTCACGAACGTTGTTGCGCCGCTGTTGCTGTTGTTGCTGTTGCGACGACGACGACGACGACGACGACGACTTCGTACATACCGTGTTTACACATATATATATGTAATACATCCATAATGATATATATATATACGACATATATACATATATATGTACGTACGCGCGCGCTGCTGTTCGTATCTAATGCGGACGAGCGCGCGCGCGTGTGCGTGCGTGTGTGTGTGCGTGTTTGTATATATGTATAAAAAATAAAATGTGAAATAATTGTCTCTAGCGTCTATTACGCCTAACGGCGCAGCGGCGACGGCGCCGTGGCGGTGGCCGGTGGCGGTGGTGGCATTCGTCGAAAGTGCTACCGCCGCCGCTGCCTCCGCCGCCGTCGAAGCGGCCGGGTGGCGGAAAAACGCCGAGAGACGAGCGCCGACCGGGGCATACCAAACGGAGCGTTCGAAGCGGTGAAAATCCCCACTGCCTAGCTCAGGCCCTTTATTGTCGGTTGGCGCTATACAAAACGAAATTTAAGCGGTTAGAAAGATGACAATGTCGTGCGTCACGCCAGCTCGTTGGGGGGTGCGCGGGTCGTCGTCGTTCATCATTCTAAAGGATTCGCGTCGGGGCGTTAAGCTTTTTCGGTGCCGTTTCTTTATGAACGCCTCGGCGCACATGAATTCGACCAACTTTCGACGTTAATACATAAAAACGGACAATCAAGTGGCCGACGGCGAGAGCCGTAGGCCGCTACCGTAAGTAATAACAACATTAAGAAAAAACCATTACCCTGGACGGTGGATCACTTGGCTCGCGGGTCGATGAAGAACGCAGTTAACTGCGCGTCATAGTGTGAACTGCAGGACACATTTGAACATCGACATTTCGAACGCACATTGCGGTCCGTGGAGAAATATCCAGGACCACTCCTGTCTGAGGGCCGGCTGTTAAAATATAAAAACCACACTGTTCGGTGTAGAACGCGCGCTACGTGCGCTCGCGCCGGTCGATGCGCGCGGCGGTGACGCGCGACGCGGCGGCGGCGGGTTGGTGGGGGGTGATGAACGAGCTCGCGGACGGTGCGATGGGACGATCTCTAATAAGAGTCTCTCGTCCGCGCCGCCGCGGCTCTCACTCTCTCTCTCTCACTATCCGCCGTCGCTGTCGTCGCGCTGCCGCTGCCGCACTACCGCGCGCGGGCGAGCGGGCGCGCGCTCTTTCGAACAATTGACGGTTTCCGTTGAACGTTCTTCGCGACGGACGACGGACGGCGGGGTGCTGCACCCCTCACGTCCGCGTACGCGCGGAGCGCGTTTACGGTCCGTTTAAATATATCGAATTGTATTGAATATGAAACGAGTGTGAAAAGATTACACGCATCGCTAAGACGCGAGTCTTCGTAGTGCGGTCTTCGTCCGAGCTCATCGGTTCGTGTATACGATATAATAAAATATATCGGAAGCACAGACGACGCGTCTCCGACGGATGCGACCGGCAGGCGGTGAATGTTTTCTTGCGCGGCAAGCGTAACGCACACACAAACATATGTAAGTAAACATTACGTGATGTTCATGTGCGCGCGCGCCTAGCCCGATGCGAGAGAGTTCACCGCTCGTCGTCGCTACGCATCCGTATTATGTCGGTGATACGCGTCGTCGTTCCAGTGCGAACGTTATATTATCGTATCGATACGGACCGATACCGAAAGGGCCGGACGATCGATCGCTAACGAAAAGTACTCGCGCTCGCGTATGCGTGTCGAGATTTT
>NW_027181755.1:0-17838 GCF_028537555.1 Battus philenor
TTTAAATTAAATAATATTTTTAGTATAAATTAATAGAATAAGTATTCTTTCTTAAGTTTTCAAAACAAATGCTTATACAAGCTCATTAATTTAAGTATTAATTAAAAATTAAGTTATCTCAAAATTTATTAATAATAGGATTAATAATAAAATAAGAAAAGTATATAATAGTTAATAATTGGCCAGTAATAATGTAAGGGTCTTCAACTGGTCGTGCTCCAATTCAAGTTAATAAAAAAATAGTAATAATTATAATTCAGAAAATAATTTGGTTAATAGGATAGAATTGAATTCCTTGTATTTTTTTATTAAATGTAAATGGTAAGATAATTAAAATTAAGATAGATATAACTAAAGCAATTACTCCTCCTAATTTATTAGGAATAGATCGTAAAATTGCATAAGCGAATAAGAAATATCATTCAGGTTGAATATGGATAGGAGTTACTAATGGATTAGCAGGAATAAAATTATCTGGATCTCCCAATAAATAAGGATTAGTTAAAGTTAAAAGAGTTAATAATAAAATTAAAATAATGAATCCAATTAAATCCTTAAATGTAAAAAATGGGTGAAAAGGAATTTTATCTAAATTACTATTAATTCCTAATGGATTATTAGATCCTGTTTGATGTAAGAATAAAAGGTGAATTATTGTTAATATAAGAATAATAAAAGGAAATAAAAAATGGAAAGAATAAAATCGAGTTAGAGTAGCATTATCTACAGCAAATCCTCCTCAAATTCAATTTACTAATATAGTTCCTAAATAAGGAATAGCTGAAAGAAGATTTGTAATAACAGTAGCTCCTCAAAAAGATATTTGTCCTCATGGTAAAACATATCCTATAAATGCAGTTGCCATTAGAAACAAATAAAATAATAACTCCAATTATTCAAGTAAATTTTAAATTGAAAGATTCATAATAAATTCCTCGTCCAATATGTAAATAAATACAAATAAAAAAAAAAGAAGCTCCATTGGCATGTAATGTTCGAATTAATCAACCATAATTTACATTTCGACAAATATAATTAACACTATAAAATGCTATTTCAATATTTGCTGTATAATATATAGTTAAAAATAAACCTGTTAAATTTGAATAATAAGACATAAAGCTAAAAGAGATCCAAAATTTCATCAAATGGAAATATTAGAAGGAGAAGGAAGATCAATTAATGAACTGTTAATAATTTTAAGTAAAGGATGGGTTTTTCGTAAGGTTGAAAATTTATTTATCATTAGAAATTAGATGAACGAAGTGGGCCGAAAAAATATTTGTAATTTTTACTACTGCTACGAGTGCAATAAATAAATAAATAATTATTATTGTTATTAAAAAATATGTTTGATTATTATATAATTTAGATAAATTAATTTTATTTTCATTATTAAAAAAAAATATAAGGATTAAGAATATCATTTATTTCATAATTGAAGAAGAAATTAAGTCAATTTATATTATATATATATATTATTGAAATAAAGAAAATAATAATAGAAAAAAATAGAAAAATATTTTTAAATAAATATTAATATTAAATATTTCATTGGAGGCAATTCTAGAAACATAAATAAATAAAACTAATAATCCTCCTAAAAATACTAGGAATAAAATATAGGAAAATCAATAAGTATTTAATAATATGCCAGATAGTATACAAGTAAGTAAAGTTTGAATAAGAATTATTAATCCTATTGATAAAGGATGATTTAAAAATAATATAATAAAAGAAAATAATATAATTATTAATGAAATAAAAATTTTAATGATATCAAAGAATATTTTAATAAAAATAATAATTTTGGAGATTATAGATAAAGAAATTCTTTTTCTTTGAAGTTTTTAAAGAAAAAGACTTATTTTTGATTTACAAGACCAATGTTTTATTTAAACTATAAAAACTACTAATGATAATAAATATGATAATAGTTATTTTAATTATATTTATTTTTGGGAATATAATTTTTGCCTCTAAACATAAACATTTATTAATTGTTTTATTAAGTTTAGAATTTATTGTTTTAAGAATTTTTTTTTTTTTGTTATTACTTTTAATAATATAGAAAATGATACTTATATAATAATAGTTTTTTTATTATTTTCAGTATGTGAAGGAGCTTTAGGTTTATCAATTTTAGTTTCTATAATTCGTACTCATGGTAATGATTATTTTCAAAGATTTAATTTATTATAAAATGATAAAATTTTTATTTATAATAATTTTTATAATTCCTTTATGTTTTTTAAAAAATATATTTTGAATGGTTCAAATAATAATAATAGTGATTATATTTTTATTTATAAATTTAAGTATTAATATTTATAATTTTAGAAATTTAAGATATATAATAGGTTGTGATTTAATTTCATATGGGTTAATTTTATTAAGAATTTGAATTTGCTTATTGATAATTATAGCAAGAGAAAATTTGAATAAAATAAAATTTTACTCAAATTTTTTTTTATTTAATGTTTTAATTTTATTAATTATATTATATTTAATTTTTAGTGTAATAAATTTATTTTTATTTTATTTATTTTTCGAAAGAAGATTAATTCCTACTTTATTATTAATTATTGGATGGGGTTATCAACCTGAACGAATTCAGGCAGGAGCTTATTTATTATTTTATACTTTATTTGTTTCTTTAACCTATATTAATAGGAATTTTTTTTATTTTTCATAACTTAAATTATATAATTATATATTTTTATAAATTTTTTAGAATAGATTATTTTTTATTATATTTATCAATAATTTTGGCTTTTTTAGTAAAGATACCTATATATTTTGTTCATTTATGACTTCCTAAGGCTCATGTAGAGGCTCCGGTTTCAGGTTCAATAATTTTAGCTGGAATTATGTTAAAATTAGGAGGTTATGGACTTTTACGAATTATAATTCTTTTTCAAAAAATTGGAATAAAATTTAATTTTATTTGAGTAGTTATTAGATTATTAGGTGGTTTATTTATTAGATTAAATTGTTTTTGTCAAGTTGATATGAAATCTTTAATTGCTTATTCGTCAGTAGCCCATATAAGATTAGTGATTTGTGGTATTATAACTATAAATTACTGAGGTTATGTAGGTTCTTATATTATAATAATTGGTCATGGTTTATGTTCTTCAGGAATATTTTGTTTAGCTAATATTAATTATGAACGTTTACAAAGACGAAGATTATATATTAATAAGGGGATAATAAATTTTATACCTTCGATAAGATTGTGGTGATTTTTATTAATATCCTCAAATATAGCAGCTCCACCTTCAATAAATTTAATGGGAGAGATTAGATTAATTAATAGAGTAGTAGGATGATCTTGATTATCAATAATTACTTTGATTATGATTTCTTTTTTTAGAGCTGGTTATAGATTATATTTATATTCTTATACACAACATGGAAAATATAATTTAGGAATTTATAGATTTTATACAGGGGTATCACGGAATATTTAATATTAATATTACATTGATTACCTCTTAATGTTTTAGTTTAAAAATTGACTTATTTTTTTATTTGATTTTATTTAAATAATTTAAATATAAAATATTGATTTGTGGAGTCAAAAATATGAAATTTCATTTTAAATCATTAAAAGATATTCTATTTGTTTTATTAGATTTTTTTTTTTATTTTTTTTTAGAATAATAAGTTTTTTTTTTATAATATATTTTATTATGGAGAATTTAACTTTATTTTTAGAGTGGGAAATTATTTCTTTTAGGTCTATAAGAGTAGTAATGTCTATTTTATTGGATTGAATATCTTTATTATTTTTAATATTTGTTTTAATAATTTCTTCTTCTGTAATTTATTATAGAGGAAGATATATACATTCAGAGTTAAATTTAAATCGATTTATTATTTTAGTTTTATTATTTGTATTATCGATAGTTTTTATTGATTATTAGACCTAATATAATTAGAATTTTTTTAGGATGAGATGGGTTAGGTTTAGTTTCATATTGTTTGGTAATTTATTATCAAAATATTAAGTCTTATAATGCAGGAATATTAACTGCTTTATCTAATCGTATTGGAGATGTAATAATTTTAATGGTTATTGCTTGAATAATAAATTATGGTAGATGAAATTATATTTTTTATTTAAATTTTTATAAATAATGATTTTATAATAAAATTTATTAGATTTTTATTAATTATTGCAGCTATAACAAAGAGAGCTCAGATTCCTTTTAGATCTTGATTACCTGCAGCAATAGCAGCTCCTACTCCAGTATCGGCTTTAGTTCATTCTTCTACTTTAGTTACTGCTGGCGTTTATTTATTAATTCGATTTAATATGATGTTAGTTGATATAATTTTTTTAAAGTTTTTATTAGTTTTATCAGGGTTAACTATATTTATGGCTGGTATTTCTGCTAATTATGAATTTGATTTAAAAAAATTATTGCTTTATCTACTTTAAGACAATTAGGATTAATAATAAGAATTTTAAGAATAGGATTAGCTGATTTAGCTTTTTTTCATTTATTAACTCATGCTATGTTTAAGGCTTTATTGTTTATATGTGCGGGTGTTATTATTCATATAATAAATGATATTCAAGATATTCGTTATATAGGAGGAATTAGATTTTATATTCCTTTAACTTCATTATGTTTAAATATTTCTAATTTAGCTTTATGCGGTATTCCTTTTTTAGCTGGATTTTATTCAAAGGATTTAATTTTAGAAATAGTTAGTATAAGAAATTTAAATATATTAATTTTTTTTTTATATTATTTTTCTACTGGTTTAACTATATTTTATACTATTCGTTTATTATTTTATTTAATAATTAATGATTATAATTTATTAGTAGTTTATAATTTATATGATGAGGATTATATAATATTAAAGAGAATATTTATATTATTAGGAATAAGATTAGTAGTAGGAAGAATATTAAGTTGATTAATTTTTAATTATCCTTATATAATTTATTTACCTTTTAATATAAAAATAATAGTAATTTATGTAAGAATATTAGGATTATTAATAGGATATTTAATTAGAAATATAAAAATTTATTCTGTGAATAAATTTTTAATAACTTATAGTTTAAGAAATTTTTTATGTTTAATATGATTTATACCTAATTTATCTACTTATGGTTTAAATTATTATTTTTTAAAATTAGGTCAAAATATTATAAAAAATATTGATATGGGATGAAGAGAAATTTATAGAGGTCAAGGTATATTTGATATTATTAAAAATTATTCTGTTTACTATAATTTTTATCAAATAAATAATTTTAAAATTTATTTATTTAGTTTTATTTATGAATATTAATTATATATTTAATATTTTTAATTTAATTAATTTAAATAGCTTATAAAAAGAGCATAATATTGAAGATATTAGGGAGATTATTAAATCTTTAAATATTTATAAAAAATTTTTTTTTATTTTTACAATGAAAATGTAATGTTTTAATAATAAACTATATAAATAGAAATATTAATGGTTATTAACCACTATAATTTAAGTTAGTAGCTTAATTTTTATATTTCATAATTTAATTGGAATTTTTTATTCAATAATATCATTAACAGTGATATACCTCTATTTTGGTTTCAATTAATTATTTAAATAAGGAGTTATTAACTCTTTCTTTAAGTCGAAATTAAATGCAATATTTGCTTCTTATTTAAGATAAATTAAAAATTAATATTTTTTGAATGCAAATCAAATGTTTTTTATAAACTATAATCCTAATTTGTTCAATTAAGTATATTTTGATTTCATTCATGATAAAGTCCAATTAATAATATAATTAAAAAAAAAAATCTAATTTTTATTATTGTAGAAAAATTTACTAAGTTAAAACAATTAATTAAAGGGAAAATTAATGCAATTTCAATATCAAAAATTAAAAAAATTATAGTAATTAAAAAAAAAATGAAGAGAAAATGGTATTCGTGCAGAAGATTTGGGATCAAATCCACATTCAAATGGAGAATTTTTTTCTCGATCTATAAATGATTTTTTTGATAAGATTAAGGATAAAAGTATTAAAATATTAGAAATTAATATAATTATAATAGTTAATGTTAATAATAAATTAATTATTTATATTAAATTAAATTAAACTTTTTGATTGGAAGTCAATTATACTAAATATATTATATAAATAAATTAGTTTCCTCATCAATAAATTGAAATATAAAGGAATAATCATACTACATCGAACAAAAATGTCAATATCATGCTGCTGCTTCAAATCCAAAATGATGATTATTAGAAAAATGGAAATTTAAATGACGGATAAGACAAATAGAAAGGAAAATTGTTCCAATAATTACATGAAGTCCATGAAATCCTGTTGCTACAAAAAAAGTAGAACCATAAATTCTATCTGCAATAGAAAAAGAAGCTTCAAAATATTCATATGCTTGTAGAATAGAAAAATAAATTCCTAATATAATAGTAATAAATAATCCTTGAGTTATTTGAGAAAAATTATTTTCTATAATTGCATGGTGAGCTCAGGTGACTGTAATTCCTGAGGTAATTAAAATAATTGTATTTAATAATGGAATTTGAAAGGGGTTAAATGGGATAATTCTAAAGGGAGGTCATATTGCCCCAATTTCAATATTAGGTGAAAGACTACTATGAAAAAAAGCTCAAAAAATGAAATAAAGAAAAATACTTCAGAGATAATAAAAAGAATTATTCCTCATCGTAAACCTTTTGATACAAATAAAGTATGTTTACCTTGGAAAGTACCTTCTCGACAAATATCTCGTCATCATTGATATATTGTTAATAAAATAATTATGTAGCCTAAAATTATTAAATTTATGTTAAAATTGTGAAATCATTTAATTATTCCTGTAACTAAAGTTATTACTCCAATGGATCCTGTTAAAGGTCAAGGACTAAAATCTACTAAGTGGTAAGGGTGATTATTGTGTATTGTCATTAATTAGTTTCACTAGAATATAATGTTCTAAGAATAGAAATTACATAAGATTGAATAATTGCAACTGCTGATTCAAGAATTAATAATAAAATTTGAATAAAAATTAGAAAAATTAATATATAGGAAGGTATATTAATTCCAGTATTTCTTAATAATGTAAGAAGAAGATGACCTGCAATTATATTAGCAGTTAGTCGAACTGCTAATGTTCCTGGTCGAATAATATTACTAATTGTTTCAATTAATACTATAAAAGGTATAAGAATACTAGGAGTTCCTTGAGGAATTATGTGAATAAATATATGTTGGTAATTATTAATTCAACCATATAGTATGAATCTTAATCATAATGAAAGGGAGATAGAGAGAGAAATTGTTAAATGACTTGTTCTAGTAAAAATATAAGGAAATAGTCCTAAAAAATTATTAAATAAAATAAAAGAAAATAATGAAATAAAAATAAAAGTTGATCCATTAAATCTATTAGGACCTAATAAAGTTTTAAATTCATTGTGTAATTTATTAAGAATTAAATTTCAAAAAACAAATTTACGATTGGGAATAAATCAAAATGAATATGGAATAATAATTAAACCAATAAAGGTTCTAATTCAATTTAATTGTAGATTAAATAAATTAGTTGAAGGATCAAAAATTGAAAATAAATTACTTATCATTTTCAGTTAAAATTTTTTTTAATATTTTTATTTTGATTATTATTAAAATTATTTTTATTTAAAAAAATATAATAATTTATAATATTAAATAAAATAAAGATACAAATAAAAAAAAAAAAAGATAAAATTCAATTAATGGGTATTATTTGAGGAATAAAAGAATATTACTTTAGTAATAATATAAATTTGACATATTTATGTTATAAATTTAACTAATTCTTTCATTAGAAGTAATTGCTAATTTACTATTAAGTGGTTTAAGAGACCAATACTTGCTTTCAGTCATCTAATGAAGAATAATTATTAATTCAATTAATAAAATTTTTAATAGAAATTCTTTCAATTACAATAGGTATAAATCTATGATTTGATCCACAAATTTCAGAACATTGACCATAAAAAATTCCTGGGCGATTAATATAAAGATTTCCTTGATTGAGTCGACCAGGATTAGCATCAATTTTAACTCCTAGAGAAGGGATAGTTCACGAATGAATTACATCTGTTGCTGTAATTATAATACGAATTTGATTATTTATAGGTAAGACAATACGATTATCAACATCTAATAAACGGAAATTTTTTATTTCTGAATTATTATATTGAATTATATAAGAATCAAATTCAATATTATTAAAGTCAGAGTATTCATAGCTTCAATATCATTGATGGCCAATAGATTTTAAGGTGATTAATGGATTATTAAGTTCATCTAATAGATATAAAAGACGAAGAGAAGGTAAAGCTACAAAAATTAGGGTGATAGCTGGAATGATTGTTCAAATTAGTTCAATTATTTGACCTTCTAGTAAAAATCGATTAATATAATTATTAAAAAATAAGTTAATCATTAAATATCTAACTAAAATAGTAATTATAATTAAAATAACTAAAGTATGATCATGAAAAAAAATAATTTGTTCTATTAGGGGAGATGCTCCATTTTGGAGATTAAAGTTAGATCAGGTTGCCATTTCTAAAAAAAGGATAATCCTTTATAAATGGGGTTTAAATCCATTACATATAATCTGCCATATTAGAAATTTCTTAAAATAGGAAGTTCATTATAAGAATGTTCTGCTGGAGGTAAATTTTGCAGTCATTCAATAGAAGATGATATATTAAGGGAGAATAAAATTATTCGTTTATTAATTATTGATTCTCAAATAATTAATATTATTATTATTATAGATAATAAAGAAATATAAGAGCCAAAAGAGGAAATGATATTTCAAGAAATGAAACTGTCAGGATAATCAGAATATCGACGAGGTATTCCTGCTAATCCTAAAAAATGTTGAGGAAAAAAAGTTAAATTTACTCCAATAAATATTGTAAAAAATTGAATTTTTAAAAGAAAAGGATTAAGGGAAAGACCTGAAAATAAAGGATATCAGTGAATAAATCCTCCTATAATTGCAAATACAGCTCCTATAGATAAGACATAATGAAAATGAGCTACTACATAATAAGTATCATGAAGGGAAACATCAATAGATGAATTTGCTAAAATTACACCAGTTAATCCTCCAACAGTGAAAAGAAAAATAAATCCTAAACTTCATAAAATAGAAGGACTGTAATTAATTTGTGTTCCATGTAAAGTGGCGAGTCAACTGAAAATTTTAATTCCCGTAGGTACGGCAATAATTATTGTGGCTGAGGTAAAGTAAGCTCGAGTATCAATATCTATTCCTACTGTAAATATATGATGAGCTCAAACAATAAATCCTAAAAGGCCAATTGCTATTATAGCATAAATTATTCCTAAACAACCAAAAGTTTCTTTTTTACCTCTTTCTTGAGAAATAATATGAGAAATTATTCCAAATCCAGGTAAAATTAAAATATAAACTTCAGGATGGCCAAAAAATCAAAATAAATGTTGATATAAGATAGGATCTCCTCCTCCAGCAGGATCAAAGAAAGAAGTATTAAGATTACGATCTGTGAGAAGTATAGTAATAGCTCCAGCTAAAACAGGGAGAGATAGAAGTAATAATAAAGCTGTAATACCTACTGCTCATACAAATAAAGGTATTTGATCGAAAGATATGTTATTAACTCGTATATTAATAATTGTTGTAATAAAATTAATTGCTCCTAGAATGGAAGAAATTCCTGCTAAGTGTAAGGAAAAAATAGCTAGATCAACTGATCTGCCTCTATGTGCAATATTAGAAGAAAGAGGGGGGTAAACTGTTCATCCTGTGCCTGCTCCATTTTCAACAATTCTTCTAGAAATTAATAAAGTTAAAGAAGGGGGTAAAAGTCAAAATCTTATATTATTTATTCGAGGAAAGGCTATATCAGGAGCTCCTAATATTAAAGGGACTAATCAATTACCAAATCCTCCGATTATGATTGGTATAACTATAAAAAAAATTATAATAAAAGCATGAGCTGTAACAATAGTATTATAAATTTGATCATCTCCAATTAAAGAGCCAGGATTTCCTAATTCAGTTCGAATTAATAAACTTAAAGAAGTGCCTAAAATTCCAGCTCAAATTCCAAAAATAAAATATAATGTTCCAATATCTTTATGATTAGTAGAATATAGTCATTTTCGCTAATAAAATGGCTGAAATATAAGCGATAAATTGTAAATTTATTTATGAGAAATAATCTCTTTTATTAATTAAGTCTTATAGTCAATAATGATGTAAAATTGCAAATTTTAAGGAGTAATTTTTTTTTTACTAAGGCTTAAAGAATTTCTTTTTTTATAATTTTGAAGATTATTAGTTTATATAACTTAAAACCTTACATAAAAAAAAAAGTTCTTAAGATTATTCCTAGTAAAGAAATTATACTTAGTAAATTAATAATAAATAATGAGTTAATTTTAGAAAAAAATTTAAATCATTTTATTTTTAGATAATTAAATATTAGTGATGAATAAACAATTCGAATATAATAAAATAATAAAATTAAACTTATTATAATAAAAATAAAAGTAATAAAAAAAAGTTGATTATTTAATAAAAAATTAATAATAATTCATTTAGGGAAAAAACCTAAAAATGGTGGTAATCCTCCTAATGATAAAAAATTAATCAGGAAAGAAATTTTAATTAAAGAATTTATGTTAATAATAAATAATTGATTAATAAAGTAAACATTTAAAAAATTAAATAAAAAGCATATAATTCTAATTAAAAATGAATAAAAAATTAAATAAAATATTCATAAGTTTTCTCTAATTATTAAAGCTGCTAATATTCATCCTAAATTATTAATTGATGAAAAAGATATAAGTTTTCGTAAAGATGTTTGGTTAAATCCTCCTAAAGCACCAATAATAGCATTGAGAATTATAATTATAATTAAAAAGTTATAATTTATATAATAAGACAATAAAATTATGGGGGAAATTTTTTGTCAAGTTATAATAATAAAACAATTAAATCATGATAATCCTTCAATAATATTGGGAAATCAAAAATGAAAAGGGGCTGATCCTATTTTTATTAATATAGAAGAATTAATTATAATAGATAAAAAATAATTAATTTCAAATCTTTTAATTATAATTATTTTAATTAAAATTGAAAATAAAAAATTAATAGAAGCAATTGCTTGAGTAAGGAAATATTTTAAAGCTGCTTCAGAAGATAAAAGATTTTTAGAATTAGAAATAAGGGGGATAAATCTAAGTAAATTAATTTCTAGTCCAATTCAACATCCAAGCCAAGAATTAGAAGAAATGGAAATTAAAGTTCTAAAAAATAGAATAAAATAAAAAAATATTTTATTTGAATTAATATTTAGGAAAATTTATAATAGGGGGATTATAAAGAACTAAAAATTCAATTATTAATATTTATATTTTAGTGTAAGAAGCACAATAATTTTTGATATTATTAGATATAGTTTGATTCTATAAAATATAATAAAGGTAGAATTCTACATTATTTATCCTATCAGAATAATCCTTTTTTTCAGGCACTTTATTTTTAAAAAAAAGGAATTACCTTTATATTTGAGGTATGAACCCAAAAGCTTAAATTTAGCTTATTTTTAATTTATTAATTTTTATATTTATAAAAAATTAATGAGCAATGGTTAATAAATTATATTAAGTAAGAAAAATAAATTAAATTTAAAAGGAAATTAATTGTTAAAAAAAAAATAAATTGAATTTATTTATAATTTTTTTTTAATATATATATATATATATATATATATATATATTAAATATTTAATTAATTATTAAATTAAATATTATAATAAATATTTAAATATATTAATATAATTAATAATATAAATAAAAAATTGTATTTTATAAATAATATTATATTAATTTTATATTATTTAATTAATATAAATTGTTTATTTTATAAAATTAATTATTTAATTAATATAGAAGAAAAGAGAAAGAATAATAAATAAAATTTAATAATTTCTAATAAATATTTTAATATAAAAAAAAAAAAAAAAAAATCTATATGTCAAAATTAAATATATAAATAAATTTTTTATGGTTTAAATATTTTAATTTAAATTTGTTTTACATATAAATTTTAGTGTTAATTTTTAATTATTTTAATAATTTTAAAATTAAAATATAGTAGTAATTAAAATTAAAAATTTAAGAAATTAAGATTTAGTATTATTTAATAAATTATTAACAAATTTTGTGCCAGCAGTTGCGGTTATACAAAAAATAATTTAAATTTTATCAGTATATAATTAATATTATTTTAAAGAAAATAAATAATTAATTATTAAGTGAAATTTTAATAAATTAAAATTTTCATTATAAAATATGAATTATTAAATTTTTTCAAAAACTAGGATTAGATACCCTATTATTAAAAATTAAATTTAAAATGCTAAAATAGTATATAATTATTTATAAAAACTTAAATAATTTGGCGGTATTTTAGTTCATTTAGAGGAATCTGTTTATTAATTGATAATCCACGAATAAATTTACTTAATTATTTAATTTTGTATATCGTTGTTAAAAAAATATTTTTTTATAAAAATAATATTTTAAAATTTAAATAAAAATTTAACTCAGATCAAGATGCAGATTATAATTAAGAATATAATGGATTACAATAAGAAATAATTAAATGGATAATATTTTTTAAAAAATATTGGAAGGTGGATTTAAATGTAATTTTATTTAGTTTAATAAAATGATTTTAAATTAAAATATGTACATATTGCCCGTCGCTTTCATTTATAAATTGAAATAAGTCGTAACAAAGTAGAGGTACTGGAAAGTGTTTCTAGAAAGAACAAATTAGAGCTTGAAAAAGTATTTCATTTACATTGAAAAGATATTATATTAATAATTAATTTGAGGGGGAAAAATTAATAAATAAAAAATAATAAAAAAATTTTTAAAATATAGATATTTAATGGGGGTTAAAGTATTTATAAAGAAAAAATTAAAAATTTTATAGTGAATTAGTATTGTAAAATAAATTTTAAATATTTGAAAATTAATCAAAATAAAAGTAAATTTAATTTATTGTATCTTGTGTATCAGAGTTTATTAATAAAATTTTTTATGAAAAAAATTCTCGAATTTAAAAGAGTTAATTAATTATAAAAGTTAATGTTGAATAATTATTTTTAATAATTAATAGAAATGAAATGTTAATCGTTTTTAAATATATCTAGTTTTTTTAGAAAAAAATTTAATTTAAAATATTTTATTATATAATTTTTATTAATTAAATTTTTATTAAAAAATATTCAATATTTTAAGGGATAAGCTTTAAAATAAAATATTATAATAATATATAAATTAAATTTATAATTTAAAATTTTAGAATTTATATTGTTAATAAATTATAATTTTTTATAAATAATTTAATTTATTTTAAAATTTAAAATTAAATATTTAATTTTTTATAAAAAAATAATTTATAATTAAATAAAAATTAATTATAATGATAAAATTAGTATATTAAAATGTAGATAATAAATTTATATTTATTAAAAATTAAGTAAAGGAATTAGGCAAAAATTTATATTCACTTGTTTATCAAAAACATGTCTTTTTGAAAATAATATAAAGTCTAATCTGCCCACTGATAAATTATTAAAGGGCTGCAGTATTTTGACTGTACAAAGGTAGCATAATCAATAGTCTCTTAATTGGTGACTTGTATGAAAGATTGGATGAGATATAAACTGTCTCTACTTAATTAATAAAATTTAATTTTTTAATTAAAAAGTTAAAATAATTTTAAAAGACGAGAAGACCCTATAGAGTTTTATAATTTAATTAATTAATTATTAATATATAAATTTTAAAATTAGAATTAATTAAATTATTTTATTGGGGTGATAGAAAAATTAAAATAACTTTTTTTAAAATTTAACATTAATTTA
Source organism: Battus philenor (assembly GCF_028537555.1). NCBI lineage: Eukaryota > Metazoa > Arthropoda > Insecta > Lepidoptera > Papilionidae > Battus > Battus philenor. Next base: position 13,987 of record NW_027181755.1, read on the forward strand.
TGATTTAATGATCCATTAATAATGATTATAAGAAAAAATTACCTTAGGGATAACAGCGTAATTTTTTTTTTTAGTTCTTATAAGAAAAAAAGTTTGCGACCTCGATGTTGGATTAAGATAAAATTTAAATGCAAAAGTTTAAAATTTTTGATCTGTTCGATCATTAAAATCTTACATGATCTGAGTTCAAACCGGTGTGAGCCAGGTTGGTTTCTATCTTTAGAAAAATATAATATTTTAGTACGAAAGGATCAAATATTAAAAATAATTTTTATAAAATGAATGTTATTAATAAATTAATAACTATTTTGGCAGAAAAAATGTAATGATTTTAGAAGTCATGAATATATAATTATTTATATATATAGTAAATGATACTAAAAGATATAATATTATTTATTATTGGAATATTAATTATAATTATTGGTGTTTTAGTAGGGGTTGCTTTTTTAACTTTATTAGAACGTAAAGTTTTAGGTTATATTCAAATTCGAAAAGGACCTAATAAAGTTGGTTTTATAGGAATTTTACAGCCTTTTTCTGATGCTATTAAATTATTTACTAAGGAGCATACTTTTCCTAATTATTCTAATTATATATCTTATTATTTTTCTCCTGTTATTAGATTTATTATTTCTTTAATATTATGAATATTAATTCCTTATTATTTTAATATAATTAGATTTAATTTAGGAATTTTATTTTTTTTATGTTGTACTAGTTTAGGAGTTTATACTGTTATGGTTGCTGGATGATCTTCTAATTCTAATTATGCTTTATTGGGAGGTTTACGAGCAGTTGCTCAAACTATTTCTTATGAAGTTAGATTAGCTTTAATTATATTATCAAGAATTATTTTAATTATAGATTTTAATTTAATATTATTTTTTTTTTACCAAGAAATAATTTGATTTTTATTTTTAATAATTCCTTTAAGATTATGTTGAATATCGTCAAGATTAGCTGAAACTAATCGAACTCCTTTTGATTTTGCTGAAGGGGAAAGAGAATTAGTATCAGGGTTTAATATTGAGTATAGAAGAGGGGGATTTGCTTTAATTTTTTTAGCAGAATATTCTAGAATTTTATTCATAAGATTATTATTTATTTTAATATATATAGGAGGTTATAGGCTTAGATTAATTTTTTATTTAAAATTAGTTTTTATTTCTTTTTTATTTATTTGAGTGCGGGGAACTTTACCTCGATATCGTTATGATAAATTAATATATTTATCTTGAAAAGGGTATTTACCTATTTCATTAAATTTTTTATTATTTTTTATTGGGGTAAAAATTTTTTTAAATTAAATAATATTTTTAGTATAAATTAATAGAATAAGTATTCTTTCTTAAGTTTTCAAAACAAATGCTTATACAAGCTCATTAATTTAAGTATTAATTAAAAATTAAGTTATCTCAAAATTTATTAATAATAGGATTAATAATAAAATAAGAAAAGTATATAATAGTTAATAATTGGCCAGTAATAATGTAAGGGTCTTCAACTGGTCGTGCTCCAATTCAAGTTAATAAAAAAATAGTAATAATTATAATTCAGAAAATAATTTGGTTAATAGGATAGAATTGAATTCCTTGTATTTTTTTATTAAATGTAAATGGTAAGATAATTAAAATTAAGATAGATATAACTAAAGCAATTACTCCTCCTAATTTATTAGGAATAGATCGTAAAATTGCATAAGCGAATAAGAAATATCATTCAGGTTGAATATGGATAGGAGTTACTAATGGATTAGCAGGAATAAAATTATCTGGATCTCCCAATAAATAAGGATTAGTTAAAGTTAAAAGAGTTAATAATAAAATTAAAATAATGAATCCAATTAAATCCTTAAATGTAAAAAATGGGTGAAAAGGAATTTTATCTAAATTACTATTAATTCCTAATGGATTATTAGATCCTGTTTGATGTAAGAATAAAAGGTGAATTATTGTTAATATAAGAATAATAAAAGGAAATAAAAAATGGAAAGAATAAAATCGAGTTAGAGTAGCATTATCTACAGCAAATCCTCCTCAAATTCAATTTACTAATATAGTTCCTAAATAAGGAATAGCTGAAAGAAGATTTGTAATAACAGTAGCTCCTCAAAAAGATATTTGTCCTCATGGTAAAACATATCCTATAAATGCAGTTGCCATTAGAACAAATAAAATAATAACTCCAATTATTCAAGTAAATTTTAAATTGAAAGATTCATAATAAATTCCTCGTCCAATATGTAAATAAATACAAATAAAAAAAAAAGAAGCTCCATTGGCATGTAATGTTCGAATTAATCAACCATAATTTACATTTCGACAAATATAATTAACACTATAAAATGCTATTTCAATATTTGCTGTATAATATATAGTTAAAAATAAACCTGTTAAAATTTGAATAATAAGACATAAAGCTAAAAGAGATCCAAAATTTCATCAAATGGAAATATTAGAAGGAGAAGGAAGATCAATTAATGAACTGTTAATAATTTTAAGTAAAGGATGGGTTTTTCGTAAGGTTGAAAATTTATTTATCATTAGAAATTAGATGAACGAAGTGGGCCGAAAAAAATATTTGTAATTTTTACTACTGCTACGAGTGCAATAAATAAATAAATAATTATTATTGTTATTAAAAAATATGTTTGATTATTATATAATTTAGATAAATTAATTTTATTTTCATTATTAAAAAAAATATAAGGATTAAGAATATCATTTATTTCATAATTGAAGAAGAAATTAAGTCAATTTATATTATATATATATATTATTGAAATAAAGAAAATAATAATAGAAAAAAATAGAAAAATATTTTTTAAATAAATATTAATATTAAATATTTCATTGGAGGCAATTCTAGAAACATAAATAAATAAAACTAATAATCCTCCTAAAAATACTAGGAATAAAATATAGGAAAATCAATAAGTATTTAATAATATGCCAGATAGTATACAAGTAAGTAAAGTTTGAATAAGAATTATTAATCCTATTGATAAAGGATGATTTAAAAATAATATAATAAAAGAAAATAATATAATTATTAATGAAATAAAAATTTTAATGATATCAAAGAATATTTTAATAAAAATAATAATTTTGGAGATTATAGATAAAGAAATTCTTTTTCTTTGAAGTTTTTAAAGAAAAAGACTTATTTTTGATTTACAAGACCAATGTTTTATTTAAACTATAAAAACTACTAATGATAATAAATATGATAATAGTTATTTTAATTATATTTATTTTTGGGAATATAATTTTTGCCTCTAAACATAAACATTTATTAATTGTTTTATTAAGTTTAGAATTTATTGTTTTAAGAATTTTTTTTTTTTTTGTTATTACTTTTAATAATATAGAAAATGATACTTATATAATAATAGTTTTTTTATTATTTTCAGTATGTGAAGGAGCTTTAGGTTTATCAATTTTAGTTTCTATAATTCGTACTCATGGTAATGATTATTTTCAAAGATTTAATTTATTATAAAATGATAAAATTTTTATTTATAATAATTTTTATAATTCCTTTATGTTTTTTAAAAAATATATTTTGAATGGTTCAAATAATAATAATAGTGATTATATTTTTATTTATAAATTTAAGTATTAATATTTATAATTTTAGAAATTTAAGATATATAATAGGTTGTGATTTAATTTCATATGGGTTAATTTTATTAAGAATTTGAATTTGCTTATTGATAATTATAGCAAGAGAAAATTTGAATAAAATAAAATTTTACTCAAATTTTTTTTTATTTAATGTTTTAATTTTATTAATTATATTATATTTAATTTTTAGTGTAATAAATTTATTTTTATTTTATTTATTTTT
>NW_027181756.1:0-7500 GCF_028537555.1 Battus philenor
CGACCAGGCCCGGCACCGGCCGCATCCGCTTCCCGTCCAAACCCGACACGCCCCGGTCCTCAGAGCCAATCCTTATTCCGAAGTTACGGATCCAATTTGCCGACTTCCCTTACCTACATTATTCTATCGACTAGAGGCTCTTCACCTTGGAGACCTGCTGCGGATATGGGTACGAACCGGCGCGACATCTCCACGTACATCCCTCACCTGAATTTTCAAGGTCCGCAGAGAGTATCCGGACACCGCCGCAAATGCGGTGCTCTTCGCGTTCCGAACCATATCTCCCTTCTATAGGATTCCATGGAACTCGAACGCTCAGGCAGAAAAGAAAACTCTTCCCGGACCCCTCGGCGGCGTCTTCAGGCCACTTCGGGTTACCCCGTCGAACACTCGCTTTGAAACGAGGGAACGATTATTGAAACGGTTCCGCTGCCGGGTTCCGGAATAGGAACCGGATTCCCTTTCGCTCAAAGGGCGTTATTTAGTTCTTAAATTTTTTGTTTTCAAAAAAAATAAAAATAAACACGCCGCATCGACATAAGATCTCTCCTTGAGCTTAGGATCGACTGACTCGCGAGCAACTACTGTTCACGCGAAACCCTTCTCCACGTCAGTCCTCCAGGGCCTCGCTGGAGTATTTGCTACTACCACCAAGATCTGCACCGACGGAGGCTCCAGGCGGGCTCGCGCCCAGACCCTTCTGCGCTCTCCGCCGCGCTCGTCCTACTCGTTACGGCCTAATAAAGCGTGCGCGCGAAACGCGCTCGCCGTATATGCCCGTAACGGTAGTGTATAGGCAAAACGCTTCAGCGCCATCCATTTTCAGGGCTGGTTGCTTCGGCAGGTGAGTCGTTGCACACTCCTTAGCGGATTCCGACTTCCATGGCCACCGTCCTGCTGTCATGAGCGACCAACGCCTTTCATGGTGTCCCATGAGCGTTTTTTGGGCGCCTTAACACTACGTTTGGTTCATCCCACAGCGCCAGTTCTGCTTACCAAAATTGGCCCACTTGGCACCGTCATCAGATCTCCGGCTTCATCGTTCGAGTAAGCCGGAGCTCTCACCCATTTAAAGTTTGAGAATAGGTTGAGGTCGTTTCGGCCCCAATGCCTCTAATCATTCGCTTTACCGGATGAGACTGTTCTTCATCGACGCCAGCTATCCTGAGGGAAACTTCGGACGGAACCAGCTACTAGATGGTTCGATTAGTCTTTCGCCCCTATACCCAGTTCCGACGATCGATTTGCACGTCAGAATCGCTACGGTCCTCCATCAGGGTTTCCCCTGACTTCGACCTGACCAGGCATAGTTCACCATCTTTCGGGTCCCAGCATCTCTGCTCAGAGCGCGCCTGCATTCACGGATTGGAAACGAGACGCCTCGGGAGTGCGAGAGTGCAGATCGCAAAGGACGTACACTCCATCCTCCCTGAGCGCGCGGCTAGCGCGCGCCTTCACTTTCGTTGCGCCTTTCAGTTTATACAAATACTCAATGACTCGCACACATGCTAGACTCCTTGGTCCGTGTTTCAAGACGGGTCCTGCGAGTGCCCGAAACTGAATCATCGCAGACAGAGACGCGCACGGTCCGAGACAGCACGGCTGCGACGACAGACGCGCCGCAACGAGGTCCGCGCTCGGGCAGGACCTCGTGTACGACGTTATCTTGCGTCGGGCCGGACGCGCCTTTAGAGAGCGCGTGCGCGATTCTTATCATTATACCGTCCGGCGGCCGATCGGCTACCGCGAAACGGTCCAACGTCCTGACTCCGCTCGCGCGAAGTGAACGCTGGGCTGCCCGTCGGCGGCGCTTAGATCGACACCCGAACGGGTCGCGATGCATTACTGAGAGAGAAGTGCACGCCCTCCGCGGACGTCGACGCGCACCGGCCCGTGCGACGCGATACAGCGCCCGATTAAAGGCGGACCGGACGTCGCATCAGAGCGCGGGCGCGTACGCCGCGGAATGACGATGAATCTCTCCGTTCGTTCATTCGAGTTTCGCAGGTTTACCCCTGAACGGTTTCACGTACTCTTGAACTCTCTCTTCAAAGTTCTTTTCAACTTTCCCTCACGGTACTTGTTCGCTATCGGTCTCGCGGTTATATTTAGCCTTAGATGGAGTTTACCACCCACTTAGGGCTGCACTCTCAAGCAACCCGACTCTTAGGAGAGTCCCTCTCGCCGCCGCCCTCCGTCGCTACGGGCCTGGCACCCTCTGCGGGAAAACGGCCCCGTTCAAGACGAACTTGGACAGGAGTATCGACGACGAGAAAGCGGAACCTCCCGAACACCACATCTCCCGCGCTCGAGACGATCGCGGGATTCAGTGCTGGGCTCTTTCCTGTTCGCTCGCCGCTACTAGGGAAATCCTTGTTAGTTTCTTTTCCTCCGCTTACTAATATGCTTAAATTCGGCGGGTGATCCTCCCTGATCTGAGGCCAACGATAAAAATTCGAGGCAGACGCGATATCCGTACGCGACGTCCCTTATTATATTTTTGACGACGACGAACCGACGGACCGCGCGCGCAAGCAAGCAAGCGCGCACGGCGGCCGGTCGTCGTCGCGGGACGCCCTTCGGACGTCGAGTCCGCCTACCGTACACCACCCCCACCGTCGCGATCATCGCGCGTCGCAGAGCGAGTGCGCGTGCGCGAGGCGCGCGCGTCGCGAGTCCTTAGAGGTCTCTAGACGCGCGCACGCACAACGCAACGCTGCACACACAACACGCGTTGCGCGATGAACGACGACGATGACGATGATGATGATTATGATGATACGAGCGTAAACGAAAATCTCGACACGCATACGCGAGCGCGAGTACTTTTCGTTAGCGATCGATCGTCCGGCCCTTTCGGTATCGGTCCGTATCGATACGATAATATAACGTTCGCACTGGAACGACGACGCGTATCACCGACATAATACGGATGCGTAGCGACGACGAGCGGTGAACTCTCTCGCATCGGGCTAGGCGCGCGCGCACATGAACATCACGTAATGTTTACTTACATATGTTTGTGTGTGCGTTACGCTTGCCGCGCAAGAAAACATTCACCGCCTGCCGGTCGCATCCGTCGGAGACGCGTCGTCTGTGCTTCCGATATATTTTATTATATCGTATACACGAACCGATGAGCTCGGACGAAGACCGCACTACGAAGACTCGCGTCTTAGCGATGCGTGTAATCTTTTCACACTCGTTTCATATTCAATACAATTCGATATATTTAAACGGACCGTAAACGCGCTCCGCGCGTACGCGGACGTGAGGGGTGCAGCACCCCGCCGTCCGTCGTCCGTCGCGAAGAACGTTCAACGGAAACCGTCAATTGTTCGAAAGAGCGCGCGCCCGCTCGCCCGCGCGCGGTAGTGCGGCAGCGGCAGCGCGACGACAGCGACGGCGGATAGTGAGAGAGAGAGAGTGAGAGCCGCGGCGGCGCGGACGAGAGACTCTTATTAGAGATCGTCCCATCGCACCGTCCGCGAGCTCGTTCATCACCCCCCACCAACCCGCCGCCGCCGCGTCGCGCGTCACCGCCGCGCGCATCGACCGGCGCGAGCGCACGTAGCGCGCGTTCTACACCGAACAGTGTGGTTTTTATATTTTAACAGCCGGCCCTCAGACAGGAGTGGTCCTGGATATTTCTCCACGGACCGCAATGTGCGTTCGAAATGTCGATGTTCAAATGTGTCCTGCAGTTCACACTATGACGCGCAGTTAACTGCGTTCTTCATCGACCCGCGAGCCAAGTGATCCACCGTCCAGGGTAATGGTTTTTTCTTAATGTTGTTATTACTTACGGTAGCGGCCTACGGCTCTCGCCGTCGGCCACTTGATTGTCCGTTTTTATGTATTAACGTCGAAAGTTGGTCGAATTCATGTGCGCCGAGGCGTTCATAAAGAAACGGCACCGAAAAAGCTTAACGCCCCGACGCGAATCCTTTAGAATGATGAACGACGACGACCCGCGCACCCCCCAACGAGCTGGCGTGACGCACGACATTGTCATCTTTCTAACCGCTTAAATTTCGTTTTGTATAGCGCCAACCGACAATAAAGGGCCTGAGCTAGGCAGTGGGGATTTTCACCGCTTCGAACGCTCCGTTTGGTATGCCCCGGTCGGCGCTCGTCTCTCGGCGTTTTTCCGCCACCCGGCCGCTTCGACGGCGGCGGAGGCAGCGGCGGCGGTAGCACTTTCGACGAATGCCACCACCGCCACCGGCCACCGCCACGGCGCCGTCGCCGCTGCGCCGTTAGGCGTAATAGACGCTAGAGACAATTATTTCACATTTTATTTTTTATACATGTATACAAACACGCACACACACACGCACGCACACGCGCGCGCGCTCGTCCGCATTAGATACGAACAGCAGCGCGCGCGTACGTACATATATATGTATATATGTCGTATATATATATATCATTATGGATGTATTACATATATATATGTGTAAACACGGTATGTACGAAGTCGTCGTCGTCGTCGTCGTCGTCGTCGCAACAGCAACAACAGCAACAGCGGCGCAACAACGTTCGTGAACATATCACGCGTCTCGCACACATACACACACGTTAATGATCCTTCCGCAGGTTCCCCTACGGAAACCTTGTTACGACTTTTACTTCCTCTAAATGATCAAGTTTGGTCAACTTCCCAGCAACGCCGACGGCCGTGAAGCCACCGCGTGTCGGTCCGAAGACCTCACTAAATCATTCAATCGGTAGTAGCGACGGGCGGTGTGTACAAAGGGCAGGGACGTAATCAACGCGAGCTTATGACTCGCGCTTACTAGGAATTCCTCGTTTATGGGGGATAATTGCAAACCCCAATCCCCAGCACGAAGGAGTTTCAACGGGTTGCCCGGGCCTCTAGGCCAGGGAGAACATGCTGATTCCTTCAGTGTAGCGCGCGTGCGGCCCAGGACATCTAAGGGCATCACAGACCTGTTATTGCTCAATCTCGTGCGGCTCGAAGCCGCCGGTCCCTCTAAGAAGAATTTTAATACGTCGCCAGTGAGTTGCGCCACCGGAGCGGCGCACACCTAAATGACGACGCCTATTTAGCAGGCTAGAGTCTCGTTCGTTACCGGAATTAACCAGACAAATCGCTCCACCAACTAAGAACGGCCATGCACCACCACCCACCGAATCAAGAAAGAGCTGTTAATCTGTCAATCCTTCCGGTGTCCGGGCCTGGTGAGATTTCCCGTGTTGAGTCAAATTAAGCCGCAGGCTCCACTCCTGGTGGTGCCCTTCCGTCAATTCCTTTAAGTTTCAGCTTTGCAACCATACTCCCCCCGGAGTCCAAAATCTTTGGTTTCCCGGAAGCTGCCCGCCGAGCCATCGTAGTAACGTCGGCGGATCGCTAGATGACATATTTACGGTTAGAACTAGGGCGGTATCTAATCGCCTTCGAACCTCTAACTTTCGTTCTTGATTGATGAAAACACCTTTGGCAAATGCTTTCGCTGATGTTCGTCTTGCGACGATCCAAGAATTTCACCTCTAACGTCGCAATACGAATGCCCCCAGTTATCCCTATTAATCATTACCTCGGAGTTCTGAAAACCAACAAAATAGAACCGAGATCATATTCTATTATTCCATGCACGAAATATTCAAGCAGCATTTTGAGCCCGCTTTGAGCACTCTAATTTGTTCAAAGTAAAATTGTCGGCCCATCTCGACACTCACCGAAGAGCACCGCGATAGGATTTTGATATTGAACCGCCGTTTTACCGACGGCTCACCGACGATATGCTCCGCAGACGTGTCAGTATCACCGCGGATGCGGTGCACCGACAGCGCGGCGCACAAATGCAACTACGAGCTTTTTAACCGCAACAATTTTAGTATACGCTATTGGAGCTGGAGTTACCGCGGCTGCTGGCACCAGACTTGCCCTCCAATTGTTCCTCGTTAAAATATTTAAAGTGTACTCATTCCGATTACGAGGCCTCGTAAGAGTCCCGTATCGTTATTTTTCGTCACTACCTCCCCGTGCCGGGAGTGGGTAATTTGCGCGCCTGCTGCCTTCCTTGGATGTGGTAGCCGTTTCTCAGGCTCCCTCTCCGGAATCGAACCCTGATTCCCCGTTACCCGTGACAACCATGGTAGTCGCAGAAACTACCATCGAAAGTTGATAAGGCAGACATTTGAAAGATGCGTCGCCGGTGCTGGACCATGCGATCGGCAAAAGTTATCCAGATTCATCAAAATTAACGACTTCGGACGCGAGGCCCTCCGTCGATTGGTTTTGATCTAATAAAAGCACTCATCCCATCACTGGTCAGAGTTCTGATTGCATGTATTAGCTCTAGAATTACCACAGTTATCCAAGTAACCGAGGTAAGATCTAAGGAACCAAAACTGATATATTGAGCCATTCGCGGTATCGCCTTAATACGGCTTGCACTGAGACATGCATGGCTTAATCTTTGAGACAAGCATATAACTACTGGCAGGATCAACCAGGGAGCTAGCTAGAGCTAACACACACCAACACCGCACATACGAGAGATATGAGGGTGATGATGATATGATAGACGTGTGACAAGCGACGCGTCGGACGTTCGAAACGCCGTGACGCGCCGGTGCCTAGGTAGCTTTTTGCGTGCGTGCGTGCGTGCGTATTTATTACAATACACACACAACACCACACCGCAACAACAAAATGAATTCGTTTTTCTATCTGTTCACGGAGGAAAATGTATATCTCAACACTCGCCTCGCGTTCGTCCAGATTTACTTTGGACGCGGCATCGCGTCCGATTCATCGGAACGTTCTTTGACGAGACACATACAAATCTTCACTTTTATAAAATATCGTTTCGCAAAACGAACAATGACCGATTTCCAGCCCGGTTTTAGAGAGATCCGAAATCCTTGATTTATATATCATGATCGACCGTCGCGCGACTAGCGCGCGACGAGCTCGTTGATGCGATGCGTTAAGGGCCGCCCCGAAGTCGACTCGGGAGCCCAACGCCGTTCGCGTTAATTAAACGAGACGTTCTCTTACGCCTTCCGCTCTTACATAACGGAGACGTCGTCCGACACAGTTTACGGTGTGTTGTTGTGGGGAGATGATCCCCTTTTTCTTCCCTCCTCCGCCGCCGCTGTGTCGTTCGTGCGTTTGTCGGTTATAGAAGTTTCAGTTTCGGGCGTTCTCGTTGGTGGCGCGCGTTGTTTGTGTATCGGTGTTATTAGTTTTGTTCGATTCGCGCGCGTTTTCTAAGAATAATTTTTAATTTTTTTTTTTTTTATTTAAAAAAAAAAAAAAAAAACTAAATCTAAAAAAAACGCAATCTCCGCAAACAAACTAACACCACCACACCACACACACCCCACCAACCAAAAAAACACACTCCACACTCCACAACCACCAACAAACAAAACAAAACAGAAGAGCATCGGAGAGAACTCTATTCGGCCGACCGGCGCGTCTCGCGCCAGTCCCATGTATATGCGGGAACGACTGTATGCGTCTCC
>NW_027181756.1:12500-17159 GCF_028537555.1 Battus philenor
ACACCCGAACGGGTCGCGATGCATTACTGAGAGAGAAGTGCACGCCCTCCGCGGACGTCGACGCGCACCGGCCCGTGCGACGCGATACAGCGCCCGATTAAAGGCGGACCGGACGTCGCATCAGAGCGCGGGCGCGTACGCCGCGGAATGACGATGAATCTCTCCGTTCGTTCATTCGAGTTTCGCAGGTTTACCCCTGAACGGTTTCACGTACTCTTGAACTCTCTCTTCAAAGTTCTTTTCAACTTTCCCTCACGGTACTTGTTCGCTATCGGTCTCGCGGTTATATTTAGCCTTAGATGGAGTTTACCACCCACTTAGGGCTGCACTCTCAAGCAACCCGACTCTTAGGAGAGTCCCTCTCGCCGCCGCCCTCCGTCGCTACGGGCCTGGCACCCTCTGCGGGAAAACGGCCCCGTTCAAGACGAACTTGGACAGGAGTATCGACGACGAGAAAGCGGAACCTCCCGAACACCACATCTCCCGCGCTCGAGACGATCGCGGGATTCAGTGCTGGGCTCTTTCCTGTTCGCTCGCCGCTACTAGGGAAATCCTTGTTAGTTTCTTTTCCTCCGCTTACTAATATGCTTAAATTCGGCGGGTGATCCTCCCTGATCTGAGGCCAACGATAAAAATTCGAGGCAGACGCGATATCCGTACGCGACGTCCCTTATTATATTTTTGACGACGACGAACCGACGGACCGCGCGCGCAAGCAAGCAAGCGCGCACGGCGGCCGGTCGTCGTCGCGGGACGCCCTTCGGACGTCGAGTCCGCCTACCGTACACCACCCCCACCGTCGCGATCATCGCGCGTCGCAGAGCGAGTGCGCGTGCGCGAGGCGCGCGCGTCGCGAGTCCTTAGAGGTCTCTAGACGCGCGCACGCACAACGCAACGCTGCACACACAACACGCGTTGCGCGATGAACGACGACGATGACGATGATGATGATTATGATGATACGAGCGTAAACGAAAATCTCGACACGCATACGCGAGCGCGAGTACTTTTCGTTAGCGATCGATCGTCCGGCCCTTTCGGTATCGGTCCGTATCGATACGATAATATAACGTTCGCACTGGAACGACGACGCGTATCACCGACATAATACGGATGCGTAGCGACGACGAGCGGTGAACTCTCTCGCATCGGGCTAGGCGCGCGCGCACATGAACATCACGTAATGTTTACTTACATATGTTTGTGTGTGCGTTACGCTTGCCGCGCAAGAAAACATTCACCGCCTGCCGGTCGCATCCGTCGGAGACGCGTCGTCTGTGCTTCCGATATATTTTATTATATCGTATACACGAACCGATGAGCTCGGACGAAGACCGCACTACGAAGACTCGCGTCTTAGCGATGCGTGTAATCTTTTCACACTCGTTTCATATTCAATACAATTCGATATATTTAAACGGACCGTAAACGCGCTCCGCGCGTACGCGGACGTGAGGGGTGCAGCACCCCGCCGTCCGTCGTCCGTCGCGAAGAACGTTCAACGGAAACCGTCAATTGTTCGAAAGAGCGCGCGCCCGCTCGCCCGCGCGCGGTAGTGCGGCAGCGGCAGCGCGACGACAGCGACGGCGGATAGTGAGAGAGAGAGAGTGAGAGCCGCGGCGGCGCGGACGAGAGACTCTTATTAGAGATCGTCCCATCGCACCGTCCGCGAGCTCGTTCATCACCCCCCACCAACCCGCCGCCGCCGCGTCGCGCGTCACCGCCGCGCGCATCGACCGGCGCGAGCGCACGTAGCGCGCGTTCTACACCGAACAGTGTGGTTTTTATATTTTAACAGCCGGCCCTCAGACAGGAGTGGTCCTGGATATTTCTCCACGGACCGCAATGTGCGTTCGAAATGTCGATGTTCAAATGTGTCCTGCAGTTCACACTATGACGCGCAGTTAACTGCGTTCTTCATCGACCCGCGAGCCAAGTGATCCACCGTCCAGGGTAATGGTTTTTTCTTAATGTTGTTATTACTTACGGTAGCGGCCTACGGCTCTCGCCGTCGGCCACTTGATTGTCCGTTTTTATGTATTAACGTCGAAAGTTGGTCGAATTCATGTGCGCCGAGGCGTTCATAAAGAAACGGCACCGAAAAAGCTTAACGCCCCGACGCGAATCCTTTAGAATGATGAACGACGACGACCCGCGCACCCCCCAACGAGCTGGCGTGACGCACGACATTGTCATCTTTCTAACCGCTTAAATTTCGTTTTGTATAGCGCCAACCGACAATAAAGGGCCTGAGCTAGGCAGTGGGGATTTTCACCGCTTCGAACGCTCCGTTTGGTATGCCCCGGTCGGCGCTCGTCTCTCGGCGTTTTTCCGCCACCCGGCCGCTTCGACGGCGGCGGAGGCAGCGGCGGCGGTAGCACTTTCGACGAATGCCACCACCGCCACCGGCCACCGCCACGGCGCCGTCGCCGCTGCGCCGTTAGGCGTAATAGACGCTAGAGACAATTATTTCACATTTTATTTTTTATACATATATACAAACACGCACACACACACGCACGCACACGCGCGCGCGCTCGTCCGCATTAGATACGAACAGCAGCGCGCGCGTACGTACATATATATGTATATATGTCGTATATATATATATCATTATGGATGTATTACATATATATATGTGTAAACACGGTATGTACGAAGTCGTCGTCGTCGTCGTCGTCGTCGTCGCAACAGCAACAACAGCAACAGCGGCGCAACAACGTTCGTGAACATATCACGCGTCTCGCACACATACACACACGTTAATGATCCTTCCGCAGGTTCCCCTACGGAAACCTTGTTACGACTTTTACTTCCTCTAAATGATCAAGTTTGGTCAACTTCCCAGCAACGCCGACGGCCGTGAAGCCACCGCGTGTCGGTCCGAAGACCTCACTAAATCATTCAATCGGTAGTAGCGACGGGCGGTGTGTACAAAGGGCAGGGACGTAATCAACGCGAGCTTATGACTCGCGCTTACTAGGAATTCCTCGTTTATGGGGGATAATTGCAAACCCCAATCCCCAGCACGAAGGAGTTTCAACGGGTTGCCCGGGCCTCTAGGCCAGGGAGAACATGCTGATTCCTTCAGTGTAGCGCGCGTGCGGCCCAGGACATCTAAGGGCATCACAGACCTGTTATTGCTCAATCTCGTGCGGCTCGAAGCCGCCGGTCCCTCTAAGAAGAATTTTAATACGTCGCCAGTGAGTTGCGCCACCGGAGCGGCGCACACCTAAATGACGACGCCTATTTAGCAGGCTAGAGTCTCGTTCGTTACCGGAATTAACCAGACAAATCGCTCCACCAACTAAGAACGGCCATGCACCACCACCCACCGAATCAAGAAAGAGCTGTTAATCTGTCAATCCTTCCGGTGTCCGGGCCTGGTGAGATTTCCCGTGTTGAGTCAAATTAAGCCGCAGGCTCCACTCCTGGTGGTGCCCTTCCGTCAATTCCTTTAAGTTTCAGCTTTGCAACCATACTCCCCCCGGAGTCCAAAATCTTTGGTTTCCCGGAAGCTGCCCGCCGAGCCATCGTAGTAACGTCGGCGGATCGCTAGATGACATATTTACGGTTAGAACTAGGGCGGTATCTAATCGCCTTCGAACCTCTAACTTTCGTTCTTGATTGATGAAAACACCTTTGGCAAATGCTTTCGCTGATGTTCGTCTTGCGACGATCCAAGAATTTCACCTCTAACGTCGCAATACGAATGCCCCCAGTTATCCCTATTAATCATTACCTCGGAGTTCTGAAAACCAACAAAATAGAACCGAGATCATATTCTATTATTCCATGCACGAAATATTCAAGCAGCATTTTGAGCCCGCTTTGAGCACTCTAATTTGTTCAAAGTAAAATTGTCGGCCCATCTCGACACTCACCGAAGAGCACCGCGATAGGATTTTGATATTGAACCGCCGTTTTACCGACGGCTCACCGACGATATGCTCCGCAGACGTGTCAGTATCACCGCGGATGCGGTGCACCGACAGCGCGGCGCACAAATGCAACTACGAGCTTTTTAACCGCAACAATTTTAGTATACGCTATTGGAGCTGGAGTTACCGCGGCTGCTGGCACCAGACTTGCCCTCCAATTGTTCCTCGTTAAAATATTTAAAGTGTACTCATTCCGATTACGAGGCCTCGTAAGAGTCCCGTATCGTTATTTTTCGTCACTACCTCCCCGTGCCGGGAGTGGGTAATTTGCGCGCCTGCTGCCTTCCTTGGATGTGGTAGCCGTTTCTCAGGCTCCCTCTCCGGAATCGAACCCTGATTCCCCGTTACCCGTGACAACCATGGTAGTCGCAGAAACTACCATCGAAAGTTGATAAGGCAGACATTTGAAAGATGCGTCGCCGGTGCTGGACCATGCGATCGGCAAAAGTTATCCAGATTCATCAAAATTAACGACTTCGGACGCGAGGCCCTCCGTCGATTGGTTTTGATCTAATAAAAGCACTCATCCCATCACTGGTCAGAGTTCTGATTGCATGTATTAGCTCTAGAATTACCACAGTTATCCAAGTAACCGAGGTAAGATCTAAGGAACCAAAACTGATATATTGAGCCATTCGCGGTATCGCCTTAATACGGCTTGCACTGAGACATGCATGGCTTAATCTTTGAGACAAGCATATAACTACTGGCAGGATCA
>NW_027181757.1:0-16058 GCF_028537555.1 Battus philenor
GTTTTTGTCAAGTTGATATGAAATCTTTAATTGCTTATTCGTCAGTAGCCCATATAAGATTAGTGATTTGTGGTATTATAACTATAAATTACTGAGGTTATGTAGGTTCTTATATTATAATAATTGGTCATGGTTTATGTTCTTCAGGAATATTTTGTTTAGCTAATATTAATTATGAACGTTTACAAAGACGAAGATTATATATTAATAAGGGGATAATAAATTTTATACCTTCGATAAGATTGTGGTGATTTTTATTAATATCCTCAAATATAGCAGCTCCACCTTCAATAAATTTAATGGGAGAGATTAGATTAATTAATAGAGTAGTAGGATGATCTTGATTATCAATAATTACTTTGATTATGATTTCTTTTTTTAGAGCTGGTTATAGATTATATTTATATTCTTATACACAACATGGAAATATAATTTAGGAATTTATAGATTTTATACAGGGGTATCACGGGAATATTTAATATTAATATTACATTGATTACCTCTTAATGTTTTAGTTTTAAAAATTGATTATTTTTTTATTTGATTTTATTTAAATAATTTAAATATAAAATATTGATTTGTGGAGTCAAAAATATGAAATTTCATTTTAAATCATTAAAAGATATTCTATTTGTTTTATTAGATTTTTTTTTTTATTTTTTTTTAGAATAATAAGTTTTTTTTTTATAATATATTTTATTATGGAGAATTTAACTTTATTTTTAGAGTGGGAAATTATTCTTTTAGGTCTATAAGAGTAGTAATGTCTATTTTATTGGATTGAATATCTTTATTATTTTTAATATTTGTTTTAATAATTTCTTCTTCTGTAATTTATTATAGAGGAAGATATATACATTCAGAGTTAAATTTAAATCGATTTATTATTTTAGTTTTATTATTTGTATTATCGATAGTTTTATTGATTATTAGACCTAATATAATTAGAATTTTTTTAGGATGAGATGGGTTAGGTTTAGTTTCATATTGTTTGGTAATTTATTATCAAAATATTAAGTCTTATAATGCAGGAATATTAACTGCTTTATCTAATCGTATTGGAGATGTAATAATTTTAATGGTTATTGCTTGAATAATAAATTATGGTAGATGAAATTATATTTTTTATTTAAATTTTATAAATAATGATTTTATAATAAAATTTATTAGATTTTTATTAATTATTGCAGCTATAACAAAGAGAGCTCAGATTCCTTTTAGATCTTGATTACCTGCAGCAATAGCAGCTCCTACTCCAGTATCGGCTTTAGTTCATTCTTCTACTTTAGTTACTGCTGGCGTTTATTTATTAATTCGATTTAATATGATGTTAGTTGATATAATTTTTTTAAAGTTTTTATTAGTTTTATCAGGGTTAACTATATTTATGGCTGGTATTTCTGCTAATTATGAATTTGATTTAAAAAAAATTATTGCTTTATCTACTTTAAGACAATTAGGATTAATAATAAGAATTTTAAGAATAGGATTAGCTGATTTAGCTTTTTTTCATTTATTAACTCATGCTATGTTTAAGGCTTTATTGTTTATATGTGCGGGTGTTATTATTCATATAATAAATGATATTCAAGATATTCGTTATATAGGAGGAATTAGATTTTATATTCCTTTAACTTCATTATGTTTAAATATTTCTAATTTAGCTTTATGCGGTATTCCTTTTTTAGCTGGATTTTATTCAAAGGATTTAATTTTAGAAATAGTTAGTATAAGAAATTTAAATATATTAATTTTTTTTTTATATTATTTTTCTACTGGTTTAACTATATTTTATACTATTCGTTTATTATTTTATTTAATAATTAATGATTATAATTTATTAGTAGTTTATAATTTATATGATGAGGATTATATAATATTAAAGAGAATATTTATATTATTAGGAATAAGATTAGTAGTAGGAAGAATATTAAGTTGATTAATTTTTAATTATCCTTATATAATTTATTTACCTTTTAATATAAAAATAATAGTAATTTATGTAAGAATATTAGGATTATTAATAGGATATTTAATTAGAAATATAAAAATTTATTCTGTGAATAAATTTTTAATAACTTATAGTTTAAGAAATTTTTTATGTTTAATATGATTTATACCTAATTTATCTACTTATGGTTTAAATTATTATTTTTTAAAATTAGGTCAAAATATTATAAAAAATATTGATATGGGATGAAGAGAAATTTATAGAGGTCAAGGTATATTTGATATTATTAAAAATTATTCTGTTTACTATAATTTTTATCAAATAAATAATTTTAAAATTTATTTATTTAGTTTTATTTTATGAATATTAATTATATATTTAATATTTTTAATTTAATTAATTTAAATAGCTTATAAAAAGAGCATAATATTGAAGATATTAGGGGAGATTATTAAATCTTTAAATATTTATAAAAAATTTTTTTTTATTTTTACAATGAAAATGTAATGTTTTAATAATAAACTATATAAATAGAAATATTAATGGTTATTAACCACTATAATTTAAGTTAGTAGCTTAATTTTTATATTTCATAATTTAATTGGAATTTTTTATTCAATAATATCATTAACAGTGATATACCTCTATTTTGGTTTCAATTAATTATTTAAATAAGGAGTTATTAACTCTTTCTTTTAAGTCGAAATTAAATGCAATATTTGCTTCTTATTTAAGATAAATTAAAAATTAATATTTTTTGAATGCAAATCAAATGTTTTTTATAAACTATAATCCTAATTTGTTCAATTAAGTATATTTTGATTTCATTCATGATAAAGTCCAATTAATAATATAATTAAAAAAAAAAATCTAATTTTTATTATTGTAGAAAAATTTACTAAGTTAAAACAATTAATTAAAGGGAAAATTAATGCAATTTCAATATCAAAAATTAAAAAAATTATAGTAATTAAAAAAAAATGAAGAGAAAATGGTATTCGTGCAGAAGATTTGGGATCAAATCCACATTCAAATGGAGAATTTTTTTTCTCGATCTATAAATGATTTTTTTGATAAGATTAAGGATAAAAGTATTAAAATATTAGAAATTAATATAATTATAATAGTTAATGTTAATAATAAATTAATTATTTATATTAAATTAAATTAAACTTTTTGATTGGAAGTCAAATATACTAAATATATTATATAAATAAATTAGTTTCCTCATCAATAAATTGAAATATAAAGGAATAATCATACTACATCAACAAAATGTCAATATCATGCTGCTGCTTCAAATCCAAAATGATGATTATTAGAAAAATGGAAATTTAAATGACGGATAAGACAAATAGAAAGGAAAATTGTTCCAATAATTACATGAAGTCCATGAAATCCTGTTGCTACAAAAAAAGTAGAACCATAAATTCTATCTGCAATAGAAAAAGAAGCTTCAAAATATTCATATGCTTGTAGAATAGAAAAATAAATTCCTAATATAATAGTAATAAATAATCCTTGAGTTATTTGAGAAAAATTATTTTCTATAATTGCATGGTGAGCTCAGGTGACTGTAATTCCTGAGGTAATTAAAATAATTGTATTTAATAATGGAATTTGAAAGGGGTTAAATGGGATAATTCTAAAGGGAGGTCATATTGCCCCAATTTCAATATTAGGTGAAAGACTACTATGAAAAAAAGCTCAAAAAAATGAAATAAAGAAAAATACTTCAGAGATAATAAAAAGAATTATTCCTCATCGTAAACCTTTTGATACAAATAAAGTATGTTTACCTTGGAAAGTACCTTCTCGACAAATATCTCGTCATCATTGATATATTGTTAATAAAATAATTATGTAGCCTAAAATTATTAAATTTATGTTAAAATTGTGAAATCATTTAATTATTCCTGTAACTAAAGTTATTACTCCAATGGATCCTGTTAAAGGTCAAGGACTAAAATCTACTAAGTGGTAAGGGTGATTATTGTGTATTGTCATTAATTAGTTTCACTAGAATATAATGTTCTAAGAATAGAAATTACATAAGATTGAATAATTGCAACTGCTGATTCAAGAATTAATAATAAAATTTGAATAAAAATTAGAAAAATTAATATATAGGAAGGTATATTAATTCCAGTATTTCTTAATAATGTAAGAAGAAGATGACCTGCAATTATATTAGCAGTTAGTCGAACTGCTAATGTTCCTGGTCGAATAATATTACTAATTGTTTCAATTAATACTATAAAAGGTATAAGAATACTAGGAGTTCCTTGAGGAATTATGTGAATAAATATATGTTGGTAATTATTAATTCAACCATATAGTATGAATCTTAATCATAATGAAAGGGAGATAGAGAGAGAAATTGTTAAATGACTTGTTCTAGTAAAAATATAAGGAAATAGTCCTAAAAAATTATTAAATAAAATAAAAGAAAATAATGAAATAAAAATAAAAGTTGATCCATTAAATCTATTAGGACCTAATAAAGTTTTAAATTCATTGTGTAATTTATTAAGAATTAAATTTCAAAAAACAAATTTACGATTGGGAATAAATCAAAATGAATATGGAATAATAATTAAACCAATAAAGGTTCTAATTCAATTTAATTGTAGATTAAATAAATTAGTTGAAGGATCAAAAATTGAAAATAAATTACTTATCATTTTCAGTTAAAATTTTTTTTAATATTTTTATTTTGATTATTATTAAAATTATTTTTATTTAAAAAAATATAATAATTTATAATATTAAATAAAATAAAGATACAAATAAAAAAAAAAAAAGATAAAATTCAATTAATGGGTATTATTTGAGGAATAAAAGAATATTACTTTAGTAATAATATAAATTTGACATATTTATGTTATAAATTTAACTAATTCTTTCATTAGAAGTAATTGCTAATTTACTATTAAGTGGTTTAAGAGACCAATACTTGCTTTCAGTCATCTAATGAAGAATAATTATTAATTCAATTAATAAAATTTTTAATAGAAATTCTTTCAATTACAATAGGTATAAATCTATGATTTGATCCACAAATTTCAGAACATTGACCATAAAAAATTCCTGGGCGATTAATATAAAGATTTCCTTGATTGAGTCGACCAGGATTAGCATCAATTTTAACTCCTAGAGAAGGGATAGTTCACGAATGAATTACATCTGTTGCTGTAATTATAATACGAATTTGATTATTTATAGGTAAGACAATACGATTATCAACATCTAATAAACGGAAATTTTTTATTTCTGAATTATTATATTGAATTATATAAGAATCAAATTCAATATTATTAAAGTCAGAGTATTCATAGCTTCAATATCATTGATGGCCAATAGATTTTAAGGTGATTAATGGATTATTAAGTTCATCTAATAGATATAAAAGACGAAGAGAAGGTAAAGCTACAAAAATTAGGGTGATAGCTGGAATGATTGTTCAAATTAGTTCAATTATTTGACCTTCTAGTAAAAATCGATTAATATAATTATTAAAAAATAAGTTAATCATTAAATATCTAACTAAAATAGTAATTATAATTAAAATAACTAAAGTATGATCATGAAAAAAAATAATTTGTTCTATTAGGGGAGATGCTCCATTTTGGAGATTAAAGTTAGATCAGGTTGCCATTTCTAAAAAAAGGATAATCCTTTATAAATGGGGTTTAAATCCATTACATATAATCTGCCATATTAGAAATTTCTTAAAATAGGAAGTTCATTATAAGAATGTTCTGCTGGAGGTAAATTTTGCAGTCATTCAATAGAAGATGATATATTAAGGGAGAATAAAATTATTCGTTTATTAATTATTGATTCTCAAATAATTAATATTATTATTATAGATAATAAAGAAATATAAGAGCCAAAAGAGGAAATGATATTTCAAGAAATGAAACTGTCAGGATAATCAGAATATCGACGAGGTATTCCTGCTAATCCTAAAAAATGTTGAGGAAAAAAAGTTAAATTTACTCCAATAAATATTGTAAAAAATTGAATTTTTAAAAGAAAAGGATTAAGGGAAAGACCTGAAAATAAAGGATATCAGTGAATAAATCCTCCTATAATTGCAAATACAGCTCCTATAGATAAGACATAATGAAAATGAGCTACTACATAATAAGTATCATGAAGGGAAACATCAATAGATGAATTTGCTAAAATTACACCAGTTAATCCTCCAACAGTGAAAAGAAAAATAAATCCTAAACTTCATAAAATAGAAGGACTGTAATTAATTTGTGTTCCATGTAAAGTGGCGAGTCAACTGAAAATTTTAATTCCCGTAGGTACGGCAATAATTATTGTGGCTGAGGTAAAGTAAGCTCGAGTATCAATATCTATTCCTACTGTAAATATATGATGAGCTCAAACAATAAATCCTAAAAGGCCAATTGCTATTATAGCATAAATTATTCCTAAACAACCAAAAGTTTCTTTTTTACCTCTTTCTTGAGAAATAATATGAGAAATTATTCCAAATCCAGGTAAAATTAAAATATAAACTTCAGGATGGCCAAAAAATCAAAATAAATGTTGATATAAGATAGGATCTCCTCCTCCAGCAGGATCAAAGAAAGAAGTATTAAGATTACGATCTGTGAGAAGTATAGTAATAGCTCCAGCTAAAACAGGGAGAGATAGAAGTAATAATAAAGCTGTAATACCTACTGCTCATACAAATAAAGGTATTTGATCGAAAGATATGTTATTAACTCGTATATTAATAATTGTTGTAATAAAATTAATTGCTCCTAGAATGGAAGAAATTCCTGCTAAGTGTAAGGAAAAAATAGCTAGATCAACTGATCTGCCTCTATGTGCAATATTAGAAGAAAGAGGGGGGTAAACTGTTCATCCTGTGCCTGCTCCATTTTCAACAATTCTTCTAGAAATTAATAAAGTTAAAGAAGGGGGTAAAAGTCAAAATCTTATATTATTTATTCGAGGAAAGGCTATATCAGGAGCTCCTAATATTAAAGGGACTAATCAATTACCAAATCCTCCGATTATGATTGGTATAACTATAAAAAAAATTATAATAAAAGCATGAGCTGTAACAATAGTATTATAAATTTGATCATCTCCAATTAAAGAGCCAGGATTTCCTAATTCAGTTCGAATTAATAAACTTAAAGAAGTGCCTAAAATTCCAGCTCAAATTCCAAAAATAAAATATAATGTTCCAATATCTTTATGATTAGTAGAATATAGTCATTTTCGCTAATAAAATGGCTGAAATATAAGCGATAAATTGTAAATTTATTTATGAGAAATAATCTCTTTTATTAATTAAGTCTTATAGTCAATAATGATGTAAAATTGCAAATTTTAAGGAGTAATTTTTTTTTTACTAAGGCTTAAAGAATTTCTTTTTTTATAATTTTGAAGATTATTAGTTTATATAACTTAAAACCTTACATAAAAAAAAAAGTTCTTAAGATTATTCCTAGTAAAGAAATTATACTTAGTAAATTAATAATAAATAATGAGTTAATTTTAGAAAAAAATTTAAATCATTTTATTTTTAGATAATTAAATATTAGTGATGAATAAACAATTCGAATATAATAAAATAATAAAATTAAACTTATTATAATAAAAATAAAAGTAATAAAAAAAAGTTGATTATTTAATAAAAAATTAATAATAATTCATTTAGGGAAAAAACCTAAAAATGGTGGTAATCCTCCTAATGATAAAAAATTAATCAGGAAAGAAATTTTAATTAAAGAATTTATGTTAATAATAAATAATTGATTAATAAAGTAAACATTTAAAAAATTAAATAAAAAGCATATAATTCTAATTAAAAATGAATAAAAAATTAAATAAAATATTCATAAGTTTTCTCTAATTATTAAAGCTGCTAATATTCATCCTAAATTATTAATTGATGAAAAAGATATAAGTTTTCGTAAAGATGTTTGGTTAAATCCTCCTAAAGCACCAATAATAGCATTGAGAATTATAATTATAATTAAAAAGTTATAATTTATATAATAAGACAATAAAATTATGGGGGAAATTTTTTGTCAAGTTATAATAATAAAACAATTAAATCATGATAATCCTTCAATAATATTGGGAAATCAAAAATGAAAAGGGGCTGATCCTATTTTTATTAATATAGAAGAATTAATTATAATAGATAAAAAATAATTAATTTCAAATCTTTTAATTATAATTATTTTAATTAAAATTGAAAATAAAAAATTAATAGAAGCAATTGCTTGAGTAAGGAAATATTTTAAAGCTGCTTCAGAAGATAAAAGATTTTTAGAATTAGAAATAAGGGGGATAAATCTAAGTAAATTAATTTCTAGTCCAATTCAACATCCAAGCCAAGAATTAGAAGAAATGGAAATTAAAGTTCTAAAAAATAGAATAAAATAAAAAAATATTTTATTTGAATTAATATTTAGGAAAATTTATAATAGGGGGATTATAAAGAACTAAAAATTCAATTATTAATATTTATATTTTAGTGTAAGAAGCACAATAATTTTTGATATTATTAGATATAGTTTGATTCTATAAAATATAATAAAGGTAGAATTCTACATTATTTATCCTATCAGAATAATCCTTTTTTTCAGGCACTTTATTTTTAAAAAAAAGGAATTACCTTTATATTTGAGGTATGAACCCAAAAGCTTAAATTTAGCTTATTTTTAATTTATTAATTTTTATATTTATAAAAAATTAATGAGCAATGGTTAATAAATTATATTAAGTAAGAAAAATAAATTAAATTTAAAAGGAAATTAATTGTTAAAAAAAAAATAAATTGAATTTATTTATAATTTTTTTTTAATATATATATATATATATATATATATATATATTAAATATTTAATTAATTATTAAATTAAATATTATAATAAATATTTAAATATATTAATATAATTAATAATATAAATAAAAAATTGTATTTTATAAATAATATTATATTAATTTTATATTATTTAATTAATATAAATTGTTTATTTTATAAAATTAATTATTTAATTAATATAGAAGAAAAGAGAAAGAATAATAAATAAAATTTAATAATTTCTAATAAATATTTTAATATAAAAAAAAAAAAAAAAAAATCTATATGTCAAAATTAAATATATAAATAAATTTTTTATGGTTTAAATATTTTAATTTAAATTTGTTTTACATATAAATTTTAGTGTTAATTTTTAATTATTTTAATAATTTTAAAATTAAAATATAGTAGTAATTAAAATTAAAAATTTAAGAAATTAAGATTTAGTATTATTTAATAAATTATTAACAAATTTTGTGCCAGCAGTTGCGGTTATACAAAAAATAATTTAAATTTTATCAGTATATAATTAATATTATTTTAAAGAAAATAAATAATTAATTATTAAGTGAAATTTTAATAAATTAAAATTTTCATTATAAAATATGAATTATTAAATTTTTTCAAAAACTAGGATTAGATACCCTATTATTAAAAATTAAATTTAAAATGCTAAAATAGTATATAATTATTTATAAAAACTTAAATAATTTGGCGGTATTTTAGTTCATTTAGAGGAATCTGTTTATTAATTGATAATCCACGAATAAATTTACTTAATTATTTAATTTTGTATATCGTTGTTAAAAAAATATTTTTTTATAAAAATAATATTTTAAAATTTAAATAAAAATTTAACTCAGATCAAGATGCAGATTATAATTAAGAATATAATGGATTACAATAAGAAATAATTAAATGGATAATATTTTTTAAAAAATATTGGAAGGTGGATTTAAATGTAATTTTATTTAGTTTAATAAAATGATTTTAAATTAAAATATGTACATATTGCCCGTCGCTTTCATTTATAAATTGAAATAAGTCGTAACAAAGTAGAGGTACTGGAAAGTGTTTCTAGAAAGAACAAATTAGAGCTTGAAAAAGTATTTCATTTACATTGAAAAGATATTATATTAATAATTAATTTGAGGGGGAAAAATTAATAAATAAAAAATAATAAAAAAATTTTTAAAATATAGATATTTAATGGGGGTTAAAGTATTTATAAAGAAAAAATTAAAAATTTTATAGTGAATTAGTATTGTAAAATAAATTTTAAATATTTGAAAATTAATCAAAATAAAAGTAAATTTAATTTATTGTATCTTGTGTATCAGAGTTTATTAATAAAATTTTTTATGAAAAAAATTCTCGAATTTAAAAGAGTTAATTAATTATAAAAGTTAATGTTGAATAATTATTTTTAATAATTAATTAGAAATGAAATGTTAATCGTTTTTAAATATATCTAGTTTTTTTAGAAAAAAATTTAATTTAAAATATTTTATTATATAATTTTTATTAATTAAATTTTTATTAAAAAATATTCAATATTTTAAGGGATAAGCTTTAAAATAAAATATTATAATATATAAATTAAATTTATAATTTAAAATTTTAGAATTTATATTGTTAATAAATTATAATTTTTTATAAATAATTTAATTTATTTTAAAATTTAAAATTAAATATTTAATTTTTTATAAAAAAATAATTTATAATTAAATAAAAATTAATTATAATGATAAAATTAGTATATTAAAATGTAGATAATAAATTTATATTTATTAAAAATTAAGTAAAGGAATTAGGCAAAAATTTATATTCACTTGTTTATCAAAAACATGTCTTTTTGAAAATAATATAAAGTCTAATCTGCCCACTGATAAATTATTAAAGGGCTGCAGTATTTTGACTGTACAAAGGTAGCATAATCAATAGTCTCTTAATTGGTGACTTGTATGAAAGATTGGATGAGATATAAACTGTCTCTACTTAATTAATAAAATTTAATTTTTTAATTAAAAAGTTAAAATAATTTTAAAAGACGAGAAGACCCTATAGAGTTTTATAATTTAATTAATTAATTATTAATATATAAATTTTAAAATTAGAATTAATTAAATTATTTTATTGGGGTGATAGAAAAATTAAAATAACTTTTTTTAAAATTTAACATTAATTTATGATTTAATGATCCATTAATAATGATTATAAGAAAAAAATTACCTTAGGGATAACAGCGTAATTTTTTTTTTTAGTTCTTATAAGAAAAAAAGTTTGCGACCTCGATGTTGGATTAAGATAAAATTTAAATGCAAAAGTTTAAAATTTTTGATCTGTTCGATCATTAAAATCTTACATGATCTGAG
Source organism: Battus philenor (assembly GCF_028537555.1). NCBI lineage: Eukaryota > Metazoa > Arthropoda > Insecta > Lepidoptera > Papilionidae > Battus > Battus philenor. Next base: position 11,174 of record NW_027181757.1, read on the forward strand.
TTCAAACCGGTGTGAGCCAGGTTGGTTTCTATCTTTAGAAAAATATAATATTTTAGTACGAAAGGATCAAATATTAAAAATAATTTTATAAAATGAATGTTATTAATAAATTAATAACTATTTTGGCAGAAAAAATGTAATGATTTTAGAAGTCATGAATATATAATTATTTATATATATAGTAAATGATACTAAAAGATATAATATTATTTATTATTGGAATATTAATTATAATTATTGGTGTTTTAGTAGGGTTGCTTTTTTAACTTTATTAGAACGTAAAGTTTTAGGTTATATTCAAATTCGAAAAGGACCTAATAAAGTTGGTTTTATAGGAATTTTACAGCCTTTTTCTGATGCTATTAAATTATTTACTAAGGAGCATACTTTTCCTAATTATTCTAATTATATATCTTATTATTTTTCTCCTGTTATTAGATTTATTATTTCTTTAATATTATGAATATTAATTCCTTATTATTTTAATATAATTAGATTTAATTTAGGAATTTTATTTTTTTTATGTTGTACTAGTTTAGGAGTTTATACTGTTATGGTTGCTGGATGATCTTCTAATTCTAATTATGCTTTATTGGGAGGTTTACGAGCAGTTGCTCAAACTATTTCTTATGAAGTTAGATTAGCTTTAATTATATTATCAAGATTATTTTAATTATAGATTTTAATTTAATATTATTTTTTTTTTACCAAGAAATAATTTGATTTTTATTTTTAATAATTCCTTTAAGATTATGTTGAATATCGTCAAGATTAGCTGAAACTAATCGAACTCCTTTTGATTTTGCTGAAGGGGAAAGAGAATTAGTATCAGGGTTTAATATTGAGTATAGAAGAGGGGGATTTGCTTTAATTTTTTTAGCAGAATATTCTAGAATTTTATTCATAAGATTATTATTTATTTTAATATATATAGGAGGTTATAGGCTTAGATTAATTTTTTATTTAAAATTAGTTTTTATTTCTTTTTTATTTATTTGAGTGCGGGGAACTTTACCTCGATATCGTTATGATAAATTAATATATTTATCTTGAAAAGGGTATTTACCTATTTCATTAAATTTTTTATTATTTTTTATTGGGGGTAAAAATTTTTTTAAATTAAATAATATTTTTAGTATAAATTAATAGAATAAGTATTCTTTCTTAAGTTTTCAAAACAAATGCTTATACAAGCTCATTAATTTAAGTATTAATTAAAAATTAAGTTATCTCAAAATTTATTAATAATAGGATTAATAATAAAATAAGAAAAGTATATAATAGTTAATAATTGGCCAGTAATAATGTAAGGGTCTTCAACTGGTCGTGCTCCAATTCAAGTTAATAAAAAAATAGTAATAATTATAATTCAGAAAATAATTTGGTTAATAGGATAGAATTGAATTCCTTGTATTTTTTTATTAAATGTAAATGGTAAGATAATTAAAATTAAGATAGATATAACTAAAGCAATTACTCCTCCTAATTTATTAGGAATAGATCGTAAAATTGCATAAGCGAATAAGAAATATCATTCAGGTTGAATATGGATAGGAGTTACTAATGGATTAGCAGGAATAAAATTATCTGGATCTCCCAATAAATAAGGATTAGTTAAAGTTAAAAGAGTTAATAATAAAATTAAAATAATGAATCCAATTAAATCCTTAAATGTAAAAAATGGGTGAAAAGGAATTTTATCTAAATTACTATTATTCCTAATGGATTATTAGATCCTGTTTGATGTAAGAATAAAAGGTGAATTATTGTTAATATAAGAATAATAAAAGGAAATAAAAAATGGAAAGAATAAAATCGAGTTAGAGTAGCATTATCTACAGCAAATCCTCCTCAAATTCAATTTACTAATATAGTTCCTAAATAAGGAATAGCTGAAAGAAGATTTGTAATAACAGTAGCTCCTCAAAAAGATATTTGTCCTCATGGTAAAACATATCCTATAAATGCAGTTGCCATTAGAACAAATAAAATAATAACTCCAATTATTCAAGTAAATTTTAAATTGAAAAGATTCATAATAAATTCCTCGTCCAATATGTAAATAAATACAAATAAAAAAAAAAGAAGCTCCATTGGCATGTAATGTTCGAATTAATCAACATAATTTACATTTCGACAAATTATAATTAACACTATAAAATGCTATTTCAATATTTGCTGTATAATATATAGTTAAAAATAAACCTGTTAAAATTTGAATAATAAGACATAAAGCTAAAAGAGATCCAAAATTTCATCAAATGGAAATATTAGAAGGAGAAGGAAGATCAATTAATGAACTGTTAATAATTTTAAGTAAAGGATGGGTTTTTCGTAAGGTTGAAAATTTATTTATCATTAGAAATTAGATGAACGAAGTGGGCCGAAAAAAATATTTGTAATTTTTACTACTGCTACGAGTGCAATAAATAAATAAATAATTATTATTGTTATTAAAAAATATGTTTGATTATTATATAATTTAGATAAATTAATTTTATTTCATTATTAAAAAAAATATAAGGATTAAGAATATCATTTATTTCATAATTGAAGAAGAAATTAAGTCAATTTATATTATATATATATATTATTGAAATAAAGAAAATAATAATAGAAAAAAATAGAAAAATATTTTTTAAATAAATATTAATATTAAATATTTCATTGGAGGCAATTTAGAAACATAAATAAATAAAACTAATAATCCTCCTAAAAATACTAGGAATAAAATATAGGAAAATCAATAAGTATTTAATAATATGCCAGATAGTATACAAGTAAGTAAAGTTTGAATAAGAATTATTAATCCTATTGATAAAGGATGATTTAAAAATAATATAATAAAAGAAAATAATATAATTATTAATGAAATAAAAATTTTAATGATATCAAAGAATATTTTAATAAAAATAATAATTTTGGAGATTATAGATAAAGAAATTCTTTTTCTTTGAAGTTTTTAAAGAAAAAGACTTATTTTTGATTTACAAGACCAATGTTTTATTTAAACTATAAAAACTACTAATGATAATAAATATGATAATAGTTATTTTAATTATATTTATTTTTGGGAATATAATTTTTGCCTCTAAACATAAACATTTATTAATTGTTTTATTAAGTTTAGAATTTATTGTTTTAAGAATTTTTTTTTTTTTTGTTATTACTTTTAATAATATAGAAAATGATACTTATATAATAATAGTTTTTTTATTATTTTCAGTATGTGAAGGAGCTTTAGGTTTATCAATTTTAGTTTCTATAATTCGTACTCATGGTAATGATTATTTTCAAAGATTTAATTTATTATAAAATGATAAAATTTTATTTATAATAATTTTTATAATTCCTTTATGTTTTTTAAAAAATATATTTTGAATGGTTCAAATAATAATAATAGTGATTATATTTTTATTTATAAATTTAAGTATTAATATTATAATTTTAGAAATTTAAGATATATAATAGGTTGTGATTTAATTTCATATGGGTTAATTTTATTAAGAATTTGAATTTGCTTATTGATAATTATAGCAAGAGAAAATTTGAATAAAATAAAATTTTACTCAAATTTTTTTTTATTTAATGTTTTAATTTTATTAATTATATTATATTTAATTTTTAGTGTAATAAATTTATTTTTATTTTATTTATTTTTCGAAAGAAGATTAATTCCTACTTATTATTAATTATTGGATGGGGTTATCAACCTGAACGAATTCAGGCAGGAGCTTATTTATTATTTTATACTTTATTTGTTTCTTTACCTATATTAATAGGAATTTTTTTATTTTTCATAACTTAAATTATATAATTATATATTTTTATAAATTTTTTAGAATAGATTATTTTTTATTATATTTATCAATAATTTTGGCTTTTTTAGTAAAGATACCTATATATTTTGTTCATTTATGACTTCCTAAGGCTCATGTAGAGGCTCCGGTTTCAGGTTCAATAATTTTAGCTGGAATTATGTTAAAATTAGGAGGTTATGGACTTTTACGAATTATAATTCTTTTTCAAAAATTGGAATAAAATTTAATTTTATTTGAGTAGTTATTAGATTATTAGGTGGTTTATTTATTAGATTAAATTGTTTTGTCAAGTTGATATGAAATCTTTAATTGCTTATTCGTCAGTAGCCCATATAAGATTAGTGATTTGTGGTATTATAACTATAAATTACTGAGGTTATGTAGGTTCTTATATTATAATAATTGGTCATGGTTTATGTTCTTCAGAATATTTTGTTTAGCTAATATTAATTATGAACGTTTACAAAGACGAAGATTATATATTAATAAGGGGATAATAAATTTTATACCTTCGATAAGATTGTGGTGATTTTTATTAATATCCTCAAATATAGCAGCTCCACCTTCAATAAATTTAATGGGAGAGATTAGATTAATTAATAGAGTAGTAGGATGATCTTGATTATCAATAATTACTTTGATTATGATTTCTTTTTTTAGAGCTGGTTATAGATTATATTTATATTCTTATACACAACATGGAAAATATAATTTAGGAATTTATAGATTTTATACAGGGGTATCACGGGAATATTTAATATTAATATTACATTGATTACCTCTTAATGTTTTAGTTTTAAAAATTGATTATTTTTTTATTTGATTTTATTTAAATAATTTAAATATAAAATATTGATTTGTGGAGTCAAAAATATGAAATTTCATTTTAAATCATTAAAAGATATTCTATTTGTTTTATTAGATTTTTTTTTTATTTTTTTTTAGAATAATAAGTTTTTTTTTTATAATATATTTTATTATGGAGAATTTAACTTTATTTTTAGAGTGGGAAATTATTTCTTTTAGGTCTATAAGAGTAGTAATGTCTATTTTATTGGATTGAA
>NW_027181758.1:0-15952 GCF_028537555.1 Battus philenor
CTTTTTGAAAATAATATAAAGTCTAATCTGCCCACTGATAAATTATTAAAGGGCTGCAGTATTTTGACTGTACAAAGGTAGCATAATCAATAGTCTCTTAATTGGTGACTTGTATGAAAGATTGGATGAGATATAAACTGTCTCTACTTAATTAATAAAATTTAATTTTTTAATTAAAAAGTTAAATAATTTTAAAAGACGAGAAGACCCTATAGAGTTTTATAATTTAATTAATTAATTATTAATATATAAATTTTAAAATTAGATTAATTAAATTATTTTATTGGGGTGATAGAAAAATTAAAATAACTTTTTTTAAAATTTAACATTAATTTATGATTTAATGATCCATTAATAATGATTATAAGAAAAAATTACCTTAGGGATAACAGCGTAATTTTTTTTTTTAGTTCTTATAGAAAAAAAGTTTGCGACCTCGATGTTGGATTAAGATAAAATTTAAATGCAAAAGTTTAAAATTTTTGATCTGTTCGATCATTAAAATCTTACATGATCTGAGTTCAAACCGGTGTGAGCCAGGTTGGTTTCTATCTTTAGAAAAATATAATATTTTAGTACGAAAGGATCAAATATTAAAAATAATTTTTATAAAATGAATGTTATTAATAAATTAATAACTATTTTGGCAGAAAAAATGTAATGATTTTAGAAGTCATGAATATATAATTATTTATATATATAGTAAATGATACTAAAAGATATAATATTATTTATTATTGGAATATTAATTATAATTATTGGTGTTTTAGTAGGGTTGCTTTTTTAACTTTATTAGAACGTAAAGTTTTAGGTTATATTCAAATTCGAAAAGGACCTAATAAAGTTGGTTTTATAGGAATTTTACAGCCTTTTTCTGATGCTATTAAATTATTTACTAAGGAGCATACTTTTCCTAATTATTCTAATTATATATCTTATTATTTTTCTCCTGTTATTAGATTTATTATTTCTTTAATATATGAATATTAATTCCTTATTATTTTAATATAATTAGATTTAATTTAGGAATTTTATTTTTTTTATGTTGTACTAGTTTAGGAGTTTATACTGTTATGGTTGCTGGATGATCTTCTAATTCCTAATTATGCTTTATTGGGAGGTTTACGAGCAGTTGCTCAAACTATTTCTTATGAAGTTAGATTAGCTTTAATTATATTATCAAGAATTATTTTAATTATAGATTTTAATTTAATATTATTTTTTTTTTACCAAGAAATAATTTGATTTTTATTTTTAATAATTCCTTTAAGATTATGTTGAATATCGTCAAGATTAGCTGAAACTAATCGAACTCCTTTTGATTTTGCTGAAGGGGAAAGAGAATTAGTATCAGGGTTTAATATTGAGTATAGAAGAGGGGGATTTGCTTTAATTTTTTTAGCAGAATATTCTAGAATTTTATTCATAAGATTATTATTTATTTTAATATATATAGGAGGTTATAGGCTTAGATTAATTTTTTATTTAAAATTAGTTTTTATTTCTTTTTTATTTATTTGAGTGCGGGGAACTTTACCTCGATATCGTTATGATAAATTAATATATTTATCTTGAAAAGGGTATTTACCTATTTCATTAAATTTTTTATTATTTTTTATTGGGGTAAAAATTTTTTAAATTAAATAATATTTTTAGTATAAATTAATAGAATAAGTATTCTTTCTTAAGTTTTCAAAACAAATGCTTATACAAGCTCATTAATTTAAGTATTAATTAAAAATTAAGTTATCTCAAAATTTATTAATAATAGGATTAATAATAAAATAAGAAAAGTATATAATAGTTAATAATTGGCCAGTAATAATGTAAGGGTCTTCACTGGTCGTGCTCCAATTCAAGTTAATAAAAAAATAGTAATAATTATAATTCAGAAAATAATTTGGTTAATAGGATAGAATTGAATTCCTTGTATTTTTTTATTAAATGTAAATGGTAAGATAATTAAAATTAAGATAGATATAACTAAAGCAATTACTCCTCCTAATTTATTAGGAATAGATCGTAAATTGCATAAGCGAATAAGAAATATCATTCAGGTTGAATATGGATAGGAGTTACTAATGGATTAGCAGGAATAAAATTATCTGGATCTCCCAATAAATAAGGATTAGTTAAAGTTAAAAGAGTTAATAATAAAATTAAAATAATGAATCCAATTAAATCCTTAAATGTAAAAAATGGGTGAAAAGGAATTTTATCTAAATTACTATTAATTCTAATGGATTATTAGATCCTGTTTGATGTAAGAATAAAAGGTGAATTATTGTTAATATAAGAATAATAAAAGGAAATAAAAAATGGAAAGAATAAAATCGAGTTAGAGTAGCATTATCTACAGCAAATCCTCCTCAAATTCAATTTACTAATATAGTTCCTAAATAAGGAATAGCTGAAAGAAGATTTGTAATAACAGTAGCTCCTCAAAAAGATATTTGTCCTCATGGTAAAACATATCCTATAAATGCAGTTGCCATTAGAACAAATAAAATAATAACTCCAATTATTCAAGTAAATTTTAAATTGAAAGATTCATAATAAATTCCTCGTCCAATATGTAAATAAATACAAATAAAAAAAAAAGAAGCTCCATTGGCATGTAATGTTCGAATTAATCAACCATAATTTACATTTCGACAAATATAATTAACACTATAAAATGCTATTTCAATATTTGCTGTATAATATATAGTTAAAAATAAACCTGTTAAAATTTGAATAATAAGACATAAAGCTAAAGAGATCCAAAATTTCATCAAATGGAAATATTAGAAGGAGAAGGAAGATCAATTAATGAACTGTTAATAATTTTAAGTAAAGGATGGGTTTTTCGTAAGGTTGAAAATTTATTTATCATTAGAAATTAGATGAACGAAGTGGGCCGAAAAAAATATTTGTAATTTTTACTACTGCTACGAGTGCAATAAATAAATAAATAATTATTATTGTTATTAAAAAATATGTTTGATTATTATATAATTTAGATAAATTAATTTTATTTTCATTATTAAAAAAAATATAAGGATTAAGAATATCATTTATTTCATAATTGAAGAAGAAATTAAGTCAATTTATATTATATATATATATTATTGAAATAAAGAAAATAATAATAGAAAAAATAGAAAAATATTTTTTAAATAAATATTAATATTAAATATTTCATTGGAGGCAATTCTAGAAACATAAATAAATAAAACTAATAATCCTCCTAAAAATACTAGGAATAAAATATAGGAAAATCAATAAGTATTTAATAATATGCCAGATAGTATACAAGTAAGTAAAGTTTGAATAAGAATTATTAATCCTATTGATAAAGGATGATTTAAAAATAATATAATAAAAGAAAATAATATAATTATTAATGAAATAAAAATTTTAATGATATCAAAGAATATTTTAATAAAAATAATAATTTTGGAGATTATAGATAAAGAAATTCTTTTTCTTTGAAGTTTTTAAAGAAAAAGACTTATTTTTGATTTACAAGACCAATGTTTTATTTAAACTATAAAAACTACTAATGATAATAAATATGATAATAGTTATTTTAATTATATTTATTTTTGGGAATATAATTTTTTGCCTCTAAACATAAACATTTATTAATTGTTTTATTAAGTTTAGAATTTATTGTTTTAAGAATTTTTTTTTTTTTTGTTATTACTTTTAATAATATAGAAAATGATACTTATATAATAATAGTTTTTTTATTATTTTCAGTATGTGAAGAGCTTTAGGTTTATCAATTTTAGTTTCTATAATTCGTACTCATGGTAATGATTATTTTCAAAGATTTAATTTATTATAAAATGATAAAATTTTTATTTATAATAATTTTTATAATTCCTTTATGTTTTTTAAAAAATATATTTTGAATGGTTCAAATAATAATAATAGTGATTATATTTTTATTTATAAATTTAAGTATTAATATTTATAATTTTAGAAATTTAAGATATATAATAGGTTGTGATTTAATTTCATATGGGTTAATTTTATTAAGAATTTGAATTTGCTTATTGATAATTATAGCAAGAGAAAATTTGAATAAAATAAAATTTTACTCAAATTTTTTTTATTTAATGTTTTAATTTTATTAATTATATTATATTTAATTTTTAGTGTAATAAATTTATTTTTATTTTATTTATTTTTCGAAAGAAGATTAATTCCTACTTTATTATTAATTATTGGATGGGGTTATCAACCTGAACGAATTCAGGCAGGAGCTTATTTATTATTTTATACTTTATTTGTTTCTTTACCTATATTAATAGGAATTTTTTTTATTTTTCATAACTTAAATTATATAATTATATATTTTTATAAATTTTTTAGAATAGATTATTTTTTATTATATTTATCAATAATTTTGGCTTTTTTAGTAAAGATACCTATATATTTTGTTCATTTATGACTTCCTAAGGCTCATGTAGAGGCTCCGGTTTCAGGTTCAATAATTTTAGCTGGAATTATGTTAAAATAGGAGGTTATGGACTTTTACGAATTATAATTCTTTTTCAAAAAATTGGAATAAAATTTAATTTTATTTGAGTAGTTATTAGATTATTAGGTGGGTTTATTTATTAGATTAAATTGTTTTTGTCAAGTTGATATGAAATCTTAATTGCTTATTCGTCAGTAGCCCATATAAGATTAGTGATTTGTGGTATTATAACTATAAATTACTGAGGTTATGTAGGTTCTTATATTATAATAATTGGTCATGGTTTATGTTCCTTCAGGAATATTTTGTTTAGCTAATATTAATTATGAACGTTTACAAGACGAAGATTATATATTAATAAGGGGATAATAAATTTTATACCTTCGATAAGATTGTGGTGATTTTTATTAATATCCTCAAATATAGCAGCTCCACCTTCAATAAATTTAATGGAGAGATTAGATTAATTAATAGAGTAGTAGGATGATCTTGATTATCAATAATTACTTTGATTATGATTTCTTTTTTTAGAGCTGGTTATAGATTATATTTATATTCTTATACACAACATGGAAAATATAATTTAGGAATTTATAGATTTTATACAGGGGTATCACGGGAATATTTAATATTAATATACATTGATTACCTCTTACTTAATGTTTTAGTTTTAAAAATTGATTATTTTTTTTATTTGATTTTATTTTAAATAATTTAAATATAAAATATTGATTTGTGGAGTCAAAAATATGAAATTTCATTTTAAATCATTAAAAGATATTCTATTTGTTTTATTAGATTTTTTTTTTTATTTTTTTTTGAGAATAATAAGTTTTTTTTTTATAATATATTTTATTATGGAGAATTTAACTTTATTTTTAGAGTGGGAAATTATTTCTTTTAGGTCTATAAGAGTAGTAATGTCTATTTTATTGGATTGAATATCTTTATTATTTTTAATATTTGTTTTAATAATTCTTCTTCTGTAATTTATTATAGAGGAAGATATATACATTCAGAGTTAAATTTAAATCGATTTATTATTTTAGTTTTATTATTTGTATTATCGATAGTTTTATTGATTATTAGACCTAATATAATTAGAATTTTTTTAGGATGAGATGGGTTAGGTTTAGTTTCATATTGTTTGGTAATTTATTATCAAAATATTAAGTCTTATAATGCAGGAATATTAACTGCTTATCTAATCGTATTGAGATGTAATAATTTTAATGGTTATTGCTTGAATAATAAATTATGGTAGATGAAATTATATTTTTTATTTAAATTATTAAATAATGATTTTATAATAAAATTTATTAGATTTTTATTAATTATTGCAGCTATAACAAAGAGAGCTCAGATTCCTTTTAGATCTTGATTACCTGCAAGCAATAGCAGCTCTACTCCAGTATCGGCTTTAGTTCATTCTTCTACTTTAGTTACTGCTGGCGTTTATTTATTAATTCGATTTAATATGATGTTAGTTGATATAATTTTTTTAAAGTTTTTATTAGTTTTATCAGGGTTAACTATATTTATGGCTGGTATTTCTGCTAATTATGAATTTGATTTAAAAAAAATTATTGCTTTATCTACTTTAAGACAATTAGGATTAATAATAAGAATTTTAAGAATAGGATTAGCTGATTTAGCTTTTTTTCATTTATTAACTCATGCTATGTTTAAGGCTTTATTGTTTATATGTGCGGGTGTTATTATTCATATAATAAATGATATTCAAGATATTCGTTATATAGGAGGAATTAGATTTATATTCCTTTAACTTCATTATGTTTAAATATTTCTAATTTAGCTTTATGCGGTATTCCTTTTTAGCTGGATTTTATTCAAAGGATTTAATTTTAGAAATAGTTAGTATAAGAAATTTAAATATATTAATTTTTTTTTTATATTATTTTTCTACTGGTTTAACTATATTTTATACTATTCGTTTATTATTTTATTTAATAATTAATGATTATAATTTATTAGTAGTTTATAATTTATATGTGAGGATTATATAATATTAAAGAGAATATTTATATTATTAGGAATAAGATTAGTAGTAGGAAGAATATTAAGTTGATTAATTTTTAATTATCCTTATATAATTTATTTACCTTTTAATATAAAATAATAGTAATTTATGTAAGAATATTAGGATTATTAATAGGATATTTAATTAGAAATATAAAAATTTATTCTGTGAATAAATTTTTAATAACTTATAGTTTAAGAAATTTTTTATGTTAATATGATTTATACCTAATTTATCTACTTATGGTTTAAATTATTATTTTTTAAAATTAGGTCAAAATATTATAAAAAATATTGATATGGGATGAAGAGAAATTTATAGAGGTCAAGGTATATTTGATATTATTAAAAATTATTCTGTTTACTATAATTTTTATCAAATAAATAATTTTAAAATTTATTTATTTAGTTTTATTTTATGAATATTAATTATATATTTAATATTTTTAATTTAATTAATTTAAATAGCTTATAAAAAGAGCATAATATTGAAGATATTAGGGAGATTATTAAATCTTTAAATATTTATAAAAAATTTTTTTTTATTTTTACAATGAAAATGTAATGTTTTAATAATAAACTATATAAATAGAAATATTAATGGTTATTAACCACTATAATTTAAGTTAGTAGCTAAATTTTTATATTTCATAATTTAATTGGAATTTTTTATTCAATAATATCATTAACAGTGATATACCTCTATTTTGGTTTCAATTAATTATTTAAATAAGGAGTTATTAACTCTTTCTTTTAAGTCGAAATTAAATGCAATATTTGCTTCTTATTTAAGATAAATTAAAAATTAATATTTTTTGAATGCAAATCAAATGTTTTTATAAACTATAATCCTAATTTGTTCAATTAAGTATATTTTGATTTCATTCATGATAAAGTCCAATTAATAATATAATTAAAAAAAAAAATCTAATTTTTATTATTGTAGAAAAATTTACTAAGTTAAAACAATTAATTAAAGGGAAAATTAATGCAATTTCAATATCAAAAATTAAAAAAATTATAGTAATTAAAAAAAAATGAAGAGAAAATGGTATTCGTGCAGAAGATTTGGGATCAAATCCACATTCAAATGGAGAATTTTTTTCTCGATCTATAAATGATTTTTTTGATAAGATTAAGGATAAAAGTATTAAAATATTAGAAATTAATATAATTATAATAGTTAATGTTAATAATAAATTAATTATTTATATTAAATTAAATTAAACTTTTTGATTGGAAGTCAAATATACTAAATATATTATATAAATAAATTAGTTTCCTCATCAATAAATTGAAATATAAAGGAATAATCATACTACATCAACAAAATGTCAATATCATGCTGCTGCTTCAAATCCAAAATGATGATTATTAGAAAAATGGAAATTTAAATGACGGATAAGACAAATAGAAAGGAAAATTGTTCCAATAATTACATGAAGTCCATGAAATCCTGTTGCTACAAAAAAAGTAGAACCATAAATTCTATCTGCAATAGAAAAAGAAGCTTCAAAATATTCATATGCTTGTAGAATAGAAAAATAAATTCCTAATATAATAGTAATAAATAATCCTTGAGTTATTTGAGAAAAATTATTTTCTATAATTGCATGGTGAGCTCAGGTGACTGTAATTCCTGAGGTAATTAAAATAATTGTATTTAATAATGGAATTTGAAAGGGGTTAAATGGGATAATTCTAAAGGGAGGTCATATTGCCCCAATTTCAATATTAGGTGAAAGACTACTATGAAAAAAAGCTCAAAAAAATGAAATAAAGAAAAATACTTCAGAGATAATAAAAAGAATTATTCCTCATCGTAAACCTTTTGATACAAATAAAGTATGTTTACCTTGGAAAGTACCTTCTCGACAAATATCTCGTCATCATTGATATATTGTTAATAAAATAATTATGTAGCCTAAAATTATTAAATTTATGTTAAAATTGTGAAATCATTTAATTATTCCTGTAACTAAAGTTATTACTCCAATGGATCCTGTTAAAGGTCAAGGACTAAAATCTACTAAGTGGTAAGGGTGATTATTGTGTATTGTCATTAATTAGTTTCACTAGAATATAATGTTCTAAGAATAGAAATTACATAAGATTGAATAATTGCAACTGCTGATTCAAGAATTAATAATAAAATTTGAATAAAAATTAGAAAAATTAATATATAGGAAGGTATATTAATTCCAGTATTTCTTAATAATGTAAGAAGAAGATGACCTGCAATTATATTAGCAGTTAGTCGAACTGCTAATGTTCCTGGTCGAATAATATTACTAATTGTTTCAATTAATACTATAAAAGGTATAAGAATACTAGGAGTTCCTTGAGGAATTATGTGAATAAATATATGTTGGTAATTATTAATTCAACCATATAGTATGAATCTTAATCATAATGAAAGGGAGATAGAGAGAGAAATTGTTAAATGACTTGTTCTAGTAAAAATATAAGGAAATAGTCCTAAAAAATTATTAAATAAAATAAAAGAAAATAATGAAATAAAAATAAAAGTTGATCCATTAAATCTATTAGGACCTAATAAAGTTTTAAATTCATTGTGTAATTTATTAAGAATTAAATTTCAAAAAACAAATTTACGATTGGGAATAAATCAAAATGAATATGGAATAATAATTAAACCAATAAAGGTTCTAATTCAATTTAATTGTAGATTAAATAAATTAGTTGAAGGATCAAAAATTGAAAATAAATTACTTATCATTTTCAGTTAAAATTTTTTTTAATATTTTTATTTTGATTATTATTAAAATTATTTTTATTTAAAAAAATATAATAATTTATAATATTAAATAAAATAAAGATACAAATAAAAAAAAAAAAAGATAAAATTCAATTAATGGGTATTATTTGAGGAATAAAAGAATATTACTTTAGTAATAATATAAATTTGACATATTTATGTTATAAATTTAACTAATTCTTTCATTAGAAGTAATTGCTAATTTACTATTAAGTGGTTTAAGAGACCAATACTTGCTTTCAGTCATCTAATGAAGAATAATTATTAATTCAATTAATAAAATTTTTAATAGAAATTCTTTCAATTACAATAGGTATAAATCTATGATTTGATCCACAAATTTCAGAACATTGACCATAAAAAATTCCTGGGCGATTAATATAAAGATTTCCTTGATTGAGTCGACCAGGATTAGCATCAATTTTAACTCCTAGAGAAGGGATAGTTCACGAATGAATTACATCTGTTGCTGTAATTATAATACGAATTTGATTATTTATAGGTAAGACAATACGATTATCAACATCTAATAAACGGAAATTTTTTATTTCTGAATTATTATATTGAATTATATAAGAATCAAATTCAATATTATTAAAGTCAGAGTATTCATAGCTTCAATATCATTGATGGCCAATAGATTTTAAGGTGATTAATGGATTATTAAGTTCATCTAATAGATATAAAAGACGAAGAGAAGGTAAAGCTACAAAAATTAGGGTGATAGCTGGAATGATTGTTCAAATTAGTTCAATTATTTGACCTTCTAGTAAAAATCGATTAATAATTATTAAAAAATAAGTTAATCATTAAATATCTAACTAAAATAGTAATTATAATTAAAATAACTAAAGTATGATCATGAAAAAAAATAATTTGTTCTATTAGGGGAGATGCTCCATTTTGGAGATTAAAGTTAGATCAGGTTGCCATTTCTAAAAAAAGGATAATCCTTTATAAATGGGGTTTAAATCCATTACATATAATCTGCCATATTAGAAATTTCTTAAAATAGGAAGTTCATTATAAGAATGTTCTGCTGGAGGTAAATTTTGCAGTCATTCAATAGAAGATGATATATTAAGGGAGAATAAAATTATTCGTTTATTAATTATTGATTCTCAAATAATTAATATTATTATTATTATAGATAATAAAGAAATATAAGAGCCAAAAGAGGAAATGATATTTCAAGAAATGAAACTGTCAGGATAATCAGAATATCGACGAGGTATTCCTGCTAATCCTAAAAAATGTTGAGGAAAAAAAGTTAAATTTACTCCAATAAATATTGTAAAAAATTGAATTTTTAAAAGAAAAGGATTAAGGGAAAGACCTGAAAATAAAGGATATCAGTGAATAAATCCTCCTATAATTGCAAATACAGCTCCTATAGATAAGACATAATGAAAATGAGCTACTACATAATAAGTATCATGAAGGGAAACATCAATAGATGAATTTGCTAAAATTACACCAGTTAATCCTCCAACAGTGAAAAGAAAAATAAATCCTAAACTTCATAAAATAGAAGGACTGTAATTAATTTGTGTTCCATGTAAAGTGGCGAGTCAACTGAAAATTTTAATTCCCGTAGGTACGGCAATAATTATTGTGGCTGAGGTAAAGTAAGCTCGAGTATCAATATCTATTCCTACTGTAAATATATGATGAGCTCAAACAATAAATCCTAAAAGGCCAATTGCTATTATAGCATAAATTATTCCTAAACAACCAAAAGTTTCTTTTTTACCTCTTTCTTGAGAAATAATATGAGAAATTATTCCAAATCCAGGTAAAATTAAAATATAAACTTCAGGATGGCCAAAAAATCAAAATAAATGTTGATATAAGATAGGATCTCCTCCTCCAGCAGGATCAAAGAAAGAAGTATTAAGATTACGATCTGTGAGAAGTATAGTAATAGCTCCAGCTAAAACAGGGAGAGATAGAAGTAATAATAAAGCTGTAATACCTACTGCTCATACAAATAAAGGTATTTGATCGAAAGATATGTTATTAACTCGTATATTAATAATTGTTGTAATAAAATTAATTGCTCCTAGAATGGAAGAAATTCCTGCTAAGTGTAAGGAAAAAATAGCTAGATCAACTGATCTGCCTCTATGTGCAATATTAGAAGAAAGAGGGGGGTAAACTGTTCATCCTGTGCCTGCTCCATTTTCAACAATTCTTCTAGAAATTAATAAAGTTAAAGAAGGGGGTAAAAGTCAAAATCTTATATTATTTATTCGAGGAAAGGCTATATCAGGAGCTCCTAATATTAAAGGGACTAATCAATTACCAAATCCTCCGATTATGATTGGTATAACTATAAAAAAAATTATAATAAAAGCATGAGCTGTAACAATAGTATTATAAATTTGATCATCTCCAATTAAAGAGCCAGGATTTCCTAATTCAGTTCGAATTAATAAACTTAAAGAAGTGCCTAAAATTCCAGCTCAAATTCCAAAAATAAAATATAATGTTCCAATATCTTTATGATTAGTAGAATATAGTCATTTTCGCTAATAAAATGGCTGAAATATAAGCGATAAATTGTAAATTTATTTATGAGAAATAATCTCTTTTATTAATTAAGTCTTATAGTCAATAATGATGTAAAATTGCAAATTTTAAGGAGTAATTTTTTTTTTACTAAGGCTTAAAGAATTTCTTTTTTTATAATTTTGAAGATTATTAGTTTATATAACTTAAAACCTTACATAAAAAAAAAAGTTCTTAAGATTATTCCTAGTAAAGAAATTATACTTAGTAAATTAATAATAAATAATGAGTTAATTTTAGAAAAAAATTTAAATCATTTTATTTTTAGATAATTAAATATTAGTGATGAATAAACAATTCGAATATAATAAAATAATAAAATTAAACTTATTATAATAAAAATAAAAGTAATAAAAAAAAGTTGATTATTTAATAAAAAATTAATAATAATTCATTTAGGGAAAAAACCTAAAAATGGTGGTAATCCTCCTAATGATAAAAAATTAATCAGGAAAGAAATTTTAATTAAAGAATTTATGTTAATAATAAATAATTGATTAATAAAGTAAACATTTAAAAAATTAAATAAAAAGCATATAATTCTAATTAAAAATGAATAAAAAATTAAATAAAATATTCATAAGTTTTCTCTAATTATTAAAGCTGCTAATATTCATCCTAAATTATTAATTGATGAAAAAGATATAAGTTTTCGTAAAGATGTTTGGTTAAATCCTCCTAAAGCACCAATAATAGCATTGAGAATTATAATTATAATTAAAAAGTTATAATTTATATAATAAGACAATAAAATTATGGGGGAAATTTTTTGTCAAGTTATAATAATAAAACAATTAAATCATGATAATCCTTCAATAATATTGGGAAATCAAAAATGAAAAGGGGCTGATCCTATTTTTATTAATATAGAAGAATTAATTATAATAGATAAAAAATAATTAATTTCAAATCTTTTAATTATAATTATTTTAATTAAAATTGAAAATAAAAAATTAATAGAAGCAATTGCTTGAGTAAGGAAATATTTTAAAGCTGCTTCAGAAGATAAAAGATTTTTAGAATTAGAAATAAGGGGGATAAATCTAAGTAAATTAATTTCTAGTCCAATTCAACATCCAAGCCAAGAATTAGAAGAAATGGAAATTAAAGTTCTAAAAAATAGAATAAAATAAAAAAATATTTTATTTGAATTAATATTTAGGAAAATTTATAATAGGGGGATTATAAAGAACTAAAAATTCAATTATTAATATTTATATTTTAGTGTAAGAAGCACAATAATTTTTGATATTATTAGATATAGTTTGATTCTATAAAATATAATAAAGGTAGAATTCTACATTATTTATCCTATCAGAATAATCCTTTTTTTCAGGCACTTTATTTTTAAAAAAAAGGAATTACCTTTATATTTGAGGTATGAACCCAAAAGCTTAAATTTAGCTTATTTTTAATTTATTAATTTTTATATTTATAAAAAATTAATGAGCAATGGTTAATAAATTATATTAAGTAAGAAAAATAAATTAAATTTAAAAGGAAATTAATTGTTAAAAAAAAAATAAATTGAATTTATTTATAATTTTTTTTTAATATATATATATATATATATATATATATATATTAAATATTTAATTAATTATTAAATTAAATATTATAATAAATATTTAAATATATTAATATAATTAATAATATAAATAAAAAATTGTATTTTATAAATAATATTATATTAATTTTATATTATTTAATTAATATAAATTGTTTATTTTATAAAATTAATTATTTAATTAATATAGAAGAAAAGAGAAAGAATAATAAATAAAATTTAATAATTTCTAATAAATATTTTAATATAAAAAAAAAAAAAAAAAAATCTATATGTCAAAATTAAATATATAAATAAATTTTTTATGGTTTAAATATTTTAATTTAAATTTGTTTTACATATAAATTTTAGTGTTAATTTTTAATTATTTTAATAATTTTAAAATTAAAATATAGTAGTAATTAAAATTAAAAATTTAAGAAATTAAGATTTAGTATTATTTAATAAATTATTAACAAATTTTGTGCCAGCAGTTGCGGTTATACAAAAAATAATTTAAATTTTATCAGTATATAATTAATATTATTTTAAAGAAAATAAATAATTAATTATTAAGTGAAATTTTAATAAATTAAAATTTTCATTATAAAATATGAATTATTAAATTTTTTCAAAAACTAGGATTAGATACCCTATTATTAAAAATTAAATTTAAAATGCTAAAATAGTATATAATTATTTATAAAAACTTAAATAATTTGGCGGTATTTTAGTTCATTTAGAGGAATCTGTTTATTAATTGATAATCCACGAATAAATTTACTTAATTATTTAATTTTGTATATCGTTGTTAAAAAAATATTTTTTTATAAAAATAATATTTTAAAATTTAAATAAAAATTTAACTCAGATCAAGATGCAGATTATAATTAAGAATATAATGGATTACAATAAGAAATAATTAAATGGATAATATTTTTTAAAAAATATTGGAAGGTGGATTTAAATGTAATTTTATTTAGTTTAATAAAATGATTTTAAATTAAAATATGTACATATTGCCCGTCGCTTTCATTTATAAATTGAAATAAGTCGTAACAAAGTAGAGGTACTGGAAAGTGTTTCTAGAAAGAACAAATTAGAGCTTGAAAAAGTATTTCATTTACATTGAAAAGATATTATATTAATAATTAATTTGAGGGGGAAAAATTAATAAATAAAAAATAATAAAAAAATTTTTAAAATATAGATATTTAATGGGGGTTAAAGTATTTATAAAGAAAAAATTAAAAATTTTATAGTGAATTAGTATTGTAAAATAAATTTTAAATATTTGAAAATTAATCAAAATAAAAGTAAATTTAATTTATTGTATCTTGTGTATCAGAGTTTATTAATAAAATTTTTTATGAAAAAAAATTCTCGAATTTAAAAGAGTTAATTAATTATAAAAGTTAATGTTGAATAATTATTTTTAATAATTAATTAGAAATGAAATGTTAATCGTTTTTAAATATATCTAGTTTTTTTAGAAAAAAATTTAATTTAAAATATTTTATTATATAATTTTTATTAATTAAATTTTTATTAAAAAAATATTCAATATTTTAAGGGATAAGCTTTAAAATAAAATATTATAATATATAAATTAAATTTATAATTTAAAATTTTAGAATTTATATTGTTAATAAATTATAATTTTTTATAAATAATTTAATTTATTTTAAAATTTAAAATTAAATATTTAATTTTTTATAAAAAAATAATTTATAATTAAATAAAAATTAATTATAATGATAAAATTAGTATATTAAAATGTAGATAATAAATTTATATTTATTAAAAATTAAGTAAAGGAATTAGGCAAAAATTTATATTCACTTGTTTATCAAAAACATGTCTTTTTGAAAATAATATAAAGTCTAATCTGCCCACTGATAAATTATTAAAGGGCTGCAGTATTTTGACTGTACAAAGGTAGCATAATCAATAGTCTCTTAATTGGTGACTTGTATGAAAGATTGGATGAGATATAAACTGTCTCTACTTAATTAATAAAATTTAATTTTTTAATTAAAAAGTTAAAATAATTTTAAAAGACGAGAAGACCCTATAGAGTTTTATAATTTAATTAATTAATTATTAATATATAAATTTTAAAATTAGAATTAATTAAATTATTTTATTGGGGTGATAGAAAAATTAAAATAACTTTTTTTTAAAATTTAACATTAATTTATGATTTAATGATCCATTAATAATGATTATAAGAAAAAATTACCTTAGGGATAACAGCGTAATTTTTTTTTTTAGTTCTTATAAGAAAAAAAGTTTGCGACCTCGATGTTGGATTAAGATAAAATTTAAATGCAAAAGTTTAAAATTTTTGATCTGTTCGATCATTAAAATCTTACATGATCTGAGTTCAAACCGGTGTGAGCCAGGTTGGTTTCTATCTTTAGAAAAATATAATATTTTAGTACGAAAGGATCAAATATTAAAAATAATTTTTATAAAATGAATGTTATTAATAAATTAATAACTATTTTGGCAGAAAAAATGTAATGATTTTAGAAGTCATGAA
>NW_027181759.1:0-2500 GCF_028537555.1 Battus philenor
CCTAACCTAACCTAACCTAACCTAACCTAACCTAACCTAACCTAACCTAACCTAACCTAACCTAACCTAACCTAACCTAACCTAACCTAACCTAACCTAACCTAACCTAACCTAACCTAACCTAACCTAACCTAACCTAACCTAACCTAACCTAACCTAACCTAACCTAACTAACCTAACCTAACCTAACCTAACCTAACCTAACCTAACCTAACCTAACCTAACCTAACCTAACCTAACCTAACCTAACCTAACCTAACCTAACCTAACCTAACCTAACCTAACCTAACCTAACCTAACCTAACCTAACCTAACCTAACCTAACCTAACCTAACCTAACCTAACCTAACCTAACTAACCTAACCTAACCTAACCTAACCTAACCTAACCTAACCTAACCTAACCTAACCTAACCTAACCTAACCTAACCTAACCTAACCTAACCTAACCTAACCTAACCTAACCTAACTAACCTAACCTAACCTAACCTAACCTAACCTAACCTAACCTAAACCTAACCTAACCTAACCTAACCAACCTAACCTAACCTAACCTAACCTAACCTAACCTAACCTAACCTAACCTAACCTAACCTAACCTAACCTAACCTAACCTAACCTAACTAACCTAACCTAACCTAACCTAACCTAACCTAACCTAACCTAACCTAACCTAACCTAACCTAACCTAACCTAACCTAACCTAACCTAACCTAACCTAACCTAACCTAACCTAACCTAACCTAACCTAACCTAACCTAACTAACCTAACCTAACCTAACCTAACCTAACCTAACCTAACCTAACCTAACCTAACCTAACCTAACCTAACCAACCTAACCTAACCTAACCTAACCTAACCTAACCTAACCTAACCTAACCTAACCTAACCTAACCTAACCTAACCTAACCTAACCTAACCTAACCTAACCTAACCTAACCTAACCTAACCTAACCTAACCTAACCTAACCTAACCTAACCTAACCTAACCTAACCTAACCTAACCTAACCTAACCTAACCTAACCTAACCTAACCTAACCTAACCTAACCTAACCTAACCTAACCTAACCTAACCTAACCTAACCTAACCTAACCTAACCTAACCTAACCTAACCTAACCTAACCTAACCTAACCTAACCTAACCTAACCTAACCTAACCTAACCTAACCTAACCAACCTAACCTAACCTAACCTAACCTAACCTAACCTAACCTAACCTAACCTAACCTAACCTAACCTAACCTAACCTAACCTAACCTAACCTAACCTAACCTAACCTAACCTAACCTAACCTAACCTAACCTAACCTAACCTAACCTAACCTAACCTAACCTAACCTAACCTAACCTAACCTAACCTAACCTAACCTAACCTAACCTAACCTAACCTAACCTAACCTAACCTAACCTAACCTAACCTAACCTAACCTAACCTAACCTAACCTAACCTAACCTAACCTAACCTAACCTAACCTAACCTAACCTAACCTAACCTAACCTAACCTAACCTAACCTAACCTAACCTAACCTAACCTAACCTAACCTAACCTAACCTAACCTAACCTAACCAACCTAACCTAACCTAACCTAACCTAACCTAACCTAACCTAACCTAACCTAACCTAACCTAACCAACCTAACCTAACCTAACCTAACCTAACCTAACCTAACCTAACCTAACCTAACCTAACCTAACCTAACCTAACCTAACCTAACCTAACCTAACCTAACCTAACCTAACCTAACCTAACCTAACCTAACCTAACCTAACCTAACCTAACCTAACCTAACCTAACCTAACCTAACCTAACCTAACCTAACCTAACCTAACCTAACCTAACCTAACCTAACCTAACCTAACCTAACCTAACCTAACCTAACCTAACCTAACCTAACCTAACCTAACCTAACCTAACCTAACCTAACCTAACCTAACCTAACCTAACCTAACCTAACCTAACCTAACCTAACCTAACCTAACCTAACCTAACCTAACCTAACCTAACCTAACCTAACCTAACCTAACCTAACCTAACCTAACCTAACCTAACCTAACCTAACCTAACCTAACCTAACCTAACCTAACCTAACCTAACCTAACCTAACCTAACCTAACCTAACCTAACCTAACCTAACCTAACCTAACCTAACCTAACCTAACCTAACCTAACCTAACCTAACCTAACCTAACCTAACCTAACCTAACCTAACCTAACCTAACCTAACCTAACCTAACCTAACCTAACCTAACCTAACCTAACCTAACCTAACCTAACCTAACCTAACCTAACCTAACCTAACCTAACCTAACCTAACCTAACCTAACCTAACCTAACCTAACCTAACCTAACCTAACCTAACCTAACCTAACCTAACCTAACCTAACCTAACCTAACCTAACCTAACCTAACCTAACCTAACCTAACCTAACCTAACCTAACCTAACCTAACCTAACCTAACCTAACCTAACCTAACCTAACCTAACCTAACCTAACCTA
>NW_027181759.1:7500-20000 GCF_028537555.1 Battus philenor
AACCTAACCTAACCTAACCTAACCTAACCTAACCTAACCTAACCTAACCTAACCTAACCTAACCTAACCTAACCTAACCTAACCTAACCTAACCTAACCTAACCTAACCTAACCTAACCTAACCTAACCTAACCTAACCTAACCTAACCTAACCTAACCTAACCTAACCTAACCTAACCTAACCTAACCTAACCTAACCTAACCTAACCTAACCTAACCTAACCTAACCTAACCTAACCTAACCTAACCTAACCTAACCTAACCTAACCTAACCTAACCTAACCTAACCTAACCTAACCTAACCTAACCTAACCTAACCTAACCTAACCTAACCTAACCTAACCTAACCTAACCTAACCTAACCTAACCTAACCTAACCTAACCTAACCTAACCTAACCTAACCTAACCTAACCTAACCTAACCTAACCTAACCTAACCTAACCTAACCTAACCTAACCTAACCTAACCTAACCTAACCTAACCTAACCTAACCTAACCTAACCTAACCTAACCTAACCTAACCTAACCTAACCTAACCTAACCTAACCTAACCTAACCTAACCTAACCTAACCTAACCTAACCTAACCTAACCTAACCTAACCTAACCTAACCTAACCTAACCTAACCTAACCTAACCTAACCTAACCTAACCTAACCTAACCTAACCTAACCTAACCTAACCTAACCTAACCTAACCTAACCTAACCTAACCTAACCTAACCTAACCTAACCTAACCTAACCTAACCTAACCTAACCTAACCTAACCTAACCTAACCTAACCTAACCTAACCTAACCTAACCTAACCTAACCTAACCTAACCTAACCTAACCTAACCTAACCTAACCTAACCTAACCTAACCTAACCTAACCTAACCTAACCTAACCTAACCTAACCTAACCTAACCTAACCTAACCTAACCTAACCTAACCTAACCTAACCTAACCTAACCTAACCTAACCTAACCTAACCTAACCTAACCTAACCTAACCTAACCTAACCTAACCTAACCTAACCTAACCTAACCTAACCTAACCTAACCTAACCTAACCTAACCTAACCTAACCTAACCTAACCTAACCTAACCTAACCTAACCTAACCTAACCTAACCTAACCTAACCTAACCTAACCTAACCTAACCTAACCTAACCTAACCTAACCTAACCTAACCTAACCTAACCTAACCTAACCTAACCTAACCTAACCTAACCTAACCTAACCTAACCTAACCTAACCTAACCTAACCTAACCTAACCTAACCTAACCTAACCTAACCTAACCTAACCTAACCTAACCTAACCTAACCTAACCTAACCTAACCTAACCTAACCTAACCTAACCTAACCTAACCTAACCTAACCTAACCTAACCTAACCTAACCTAACCTAACCTAACCTAACCTAACCTAACCTAACCTAACCTAACCTAACCTAACCTAACCTAACCTAACCTAACCTAACCTAACCTAACCTAACCTAACCTAACCTAACCTAACCTAACCTAACCTAACCTAACCTAACCTAACCTAACCTAACCTAACCTAACCTAACCTAACCTAACCTAACCTAACCTAACCTAACCTAACCTAACCTAACCTAACCTAACCTAACCTAACCTAACCTAACCTAACCTAACCTAACCTAACCTAACCTAACCTAACCTAACCTAACCTAACCTAACCTAACCTAACCTAACCTAACCTAACCTAACCTAACCTAACCTAACCTAACCTAACCTAACCTAACCTAACCTAACCTAACCTAACCTAACCTAACCTAACCTAACCTAACCTAACCTAACCTAACCTAACCTAACCTAACCTAACCTAACCTAACCTAACCTAACCTAACCTAACCTAACCTAACCTAACCTAACCTAACCTAACCTAACCTAACCTAACCTAACCTAACCTAACCTAACCTAACCTAACCTAACCTAACCTAACCTAACCTAACCTAACCTAACCTAACCTAACCTAACCTAACCTAACCTAACCTAACCTAACCTAACCTAACCTAACCTAACCTAACCTAACCTAACCTAACCTAACCTAACCTAACCTAACCTAACCTAACCTAACCTAACCTAACCTAACCTAACCTAACCTAACCTAACCTAACCTAACCTAACCTAACCTAACCTAACCTAACCTAACCTAACCTAACCTAACCTAACCTAACCTAACCTAACCTAACCTAACCTAACCTAACCTAACCACGGACTCACTGCGGACATCTGCCGGGCGGCCATTGACGCGGACCCAGTCCTATTTTTGGCTCTCACAAATAGATGTCTCGCGCTTTCCCACTTCCCCACGAGGTGGAAGGAAGCGGTTGTCGTGGCTTTCCGGAAGCCCAACAAAGAGGACTATACGCACCCGAAATCTTATAGGCCGATCGGACTTCTGCCCGTCATGGGGAAAATGTTCGAAAAGATCATGGTCAAAAGAATCCGGTGGTACACTGCGCCTTATATCAGTAGCCATCAATATGGCTTTATGCCGCAGAGATGTACCGAGGACTCCCTGTATAACCTGACCCAGCACCTGCGAGCTCGCTTGGAGGAGAAGGAGATTGTAGTGTTGGTGTCACTGGATATAGAGGGAGCCTTCGATAACGCTTGGTGGCCTGCTATAAGGTGTAGACTGGCCGAAACGCGCTGCCCCGTGAATCTGCGGCGCCTTGTCGATAGCTACTTTAGCGATCGCAAGGTGTCCGTACGGTACGCGGGGGCAGAGTGGGCCAGAGAGACCACCAAGGGGTGCGTGCAAGGGTCCGTGGGGGGTCCGGCCTTCTGGACCCTCCTCATTAACCCCCTTCTGGAAGAGGTGGTAAAGGGCGGGACATACTGCCAAGCGTTCGCAGATGACATTGTGCTGGTCATCTCGGGGCAGAAGGCTCAGGACATCTCGAGTAAGGCCAATGAGGCTCTCGCTCATATTCATGAATGGGGAGTCAAGAACAAGCTGCGGTTTGCACCACACAAAACAAAGGTGATGGTGCTAACCAATAAGCTTAAATACGACACCCCATTACTGACTATGGGAGGCGAGCAACTCGGCCATACAAGGGAAGTCCGGATACTAGGTATCACGATTGACGATAGACTGACGTACAACAGCCACGTCAAAAATGTCTGTAGGAAGGCCGAGGGCCTCTATCGTCAATTGTGCAGGGCCGCGAAGGTATCTTGGGGCCTGAATTCCGAGGTGATCAGGACAATGTATCTGGCGGTGTTGGAGCCAGTGATTTTGTATGGAGCGAGTGCATGGGCGCCAGCAGCTAGGAAGCTGACGGTTCGCAGGCAGCTCGAGGCGGTGCAGCGGGGGTTCGCGCGAAAAATAGCGAAAACCCACCGTACTGCTTCACTGCACTCGGCCCTTATACTCGCCGGGCTGCTCCCCTTGGACCTCCGAGTCCAGGAGGCGGCAGAGCTGTTCGCGGTAAAACGTGGGCACTCCCGGCGGATAGTAGGCGACCGAGAACTGGAGACACCAGAAAGCTTCCTGAGACTACCACACCCGTCTGTTCAAATTGGTGTGGAGTTCTCATGCCTGGGAGAAAATGCGGAGGAAGTCCAACTTGCCACCGCGGCTGTCGATCTAGTTATTTACACCGATGGCAGTCGCATAGACGACAAAGTGGGAGCGGCGTTCACTGTCACGCGGAACGCCGCAGAGTTAAAAACCAAAAAGCTCAAGTTGGGTAACTTCTGCACCGTATACCAGGCAGAGCTGTTGGCCTTAGAGGAAGCAACAAGGCACGCGGCCAACGAGTCGGCGCAATCGTGTGCCATTATGAGCGACTCGCGATCCGCCCTCGAAACTCTCGCACAACCGGACACCCTCCATCCCCTAGCGTCTAGAGTGAAAGAGAATATAATGAAAGCGAGAGAGAAAGGAAAGAATGTGAAACTATTTTGGGTGAAAGCGCACGCGGGGATGGTGGGCAACGAGAGGGCGGACCAGCTGGCCAAGGATGCGGCCTTAAAAAGCAAGAAGAGACCAGAGTATGAGAGGTGCCCCGTTTCCTTCGTCAAGCGACAACTCAGGTTGGATACGCTTGACGAATGGAACCGGAGGTATGCGGAAGGCAACACGGCTTCAACAACGAGGATTTTCTTCCCGAACGCAGATATAGCATATCGAGTCCTCCGAAGTATTCAGATGGACACAGTTCTGGTCCAGATGTTCACGGGGCACGGGGGATTCTCGGAGTACCTGCACAGGTTTAAACTCAAAGAGAGTCCTTCGTGCCTTTGTGATCCTGCGGTGGACCAGACTGTATTGCATCTAATCAGCTGTTGCCCGAGGTATGGCAGATTGAGGTATGACTGCGAAATGACAATGGGCGTTGACATACAGAGGAACACCATCTCCTCTATCATAGACGACGCCCAGAGCCGTCCCGTATTTCTCCAATTTGCAGCAAAAATAATTAAAAAAGCCACAAAAGAAAATAAAGCCAGTCAGTAACAAAAATTAAACGTAAATAGGAAACAGACATTACCAGACAAATAAGTATAAGCCACAGTTAAATAAATAGATTAAGTAGAAAATAAGAAAAATGGTTAAAATTCGAAATGCATTGTAAATATAAGGTAAACATAGATAGGAACAAACATAAGTATAGAAATAAGAAATATTATTTAAGCATAGACTAAGTGAAATATTGTAATTAGCATAAGAAATAAATAAATAGCGATGTAAAACAAAAATAACCATACTTTAAGCGTAAGCAACAATAGATATATTAATATTAAATGTATAAAATTAAGATAGATAAATGATAAAACAGAGCCGGCGGTGGGGGGTTTTAGTCAGTAAGAGTCTGACACTGTCTGGGCCCTCCATTCCCAGACGTCCATTCGAGGATTTCCCCCCGCCGCCTAGAAATTGTAAACTAGAATAAAAAAGGCTCTGACCATGTTAGAGGTACTTTTGCATTGTATAATTTAAAAAAAAAAAAAAAAAAAAAAAAAAAACCTAACCTAACCTAACCTAACCTAACCTAACCTAACCTAACCTAACCTAACCTAACCTAACCTAACCTAACCTAACCTAACCTAACCTAACCTAACCTAACCTAACCTAACCTAACCTAACCTAACCTAACCTAACCTAACCTAACCTAACCTAACCTAACCTAACCTAACCTAACCTAACCTAACCTAACCTAACCTAACCTAACCTAACCTAACCTAACCTAACCTAACCTAACCTAACCTAACCTAACCTAACCTAACCTAACCTAACCTAACCTAACCTAACCTAACCTAACCTAACCTAACCTAACCTAACCTAACCTAACCTAACCTAACCTAACCTAACCTAACCTAACCTAACCTAACCTAACCTAACCTAACCTAACCTAACCTAACCTAACCTAACCTAACCTAACCTAACCTAACCTAACCTAACCCTTGGTAATTTATACCGACGGCAGCCGCATAGAGGACAAGGTGGGTGCGGCGTTCTGCGTCAAGCGGGGCGCCGCAGAGCTGTTCACGAAAAAGCTCAAGTTGGGCAACTTCTGCACCGTATACCAGGCAGAGCTGCTGGCTCTGGCTGAGGCAACAGGGCACGCGGCCAACGAGTCGGCGCAAGTCTGCGCCGTACTTAGCGACTCGCGGTCCGCCCTCGAAACTGTCGCAAGACCTGACACCCTCCATCCTTTAGCGTTAAGAGTGAAGGATAATGTTATGAAAGTGAGAGAAAAAGGGAAGGATGTAAGGTTGTTTTGGGTGAAAGCGCACGCGGGGATGGAGGGGAATGAGAGGGCGGACCAGCTGGCCAAGGAAGCGGCCCTGAAGAGTAAAAGACGACCGGAATATGAGAGATGCCCTGTTTCATTCGTCAAGAGGCAACTGAGACAGCAGTCGCTTGACGAATGGAACAGGAGGTATGTAGAAGGAACGACGGCTTCGGTGACGAGGATGTTCTTCCCGGACGCCGTCTCAGCCCACCGCGTGCTCCGCAGCATCGAGGTGGACACGGTCTTGGTTCAGCTCTTCACGGGGCACGGGGGGTTCTCTGAGTACCTTCACAGGTTCAAGCTCAAGGAGGACCCCTCGTGCTTCTGTGAACCGGGCGTGGACCAGACCGTGATCCACCTTGTGGCCCGGTGTCCCGCATTCGGGGGACTCCGGCTCGACTTCGAGTGCCGGTCTGGTGTTCAGGTCAAAGAAGACACGATACCCTCCCTGATAGGCGATAAAGCTACTAGGCAGGATTTTGTATATTATTGTAAAACAATAGTTAAAAAGATTATAGAAATAAATAAAACCTAGGTATAAGATAAAAGACTGTTATAAAATAAATAATAAATGTGCAAATATGTGATACCTAGAAAATAAGATATACAAAATAAAAAAAGGGATGAAAGAAGAGTAGTATAGAAGGGCACAAAAGAAAGAAATATAGCATGAAAGACAGACTAAAAGAATATGTGATGAAAGACTGATGAGTATGAAAATAAAAAAAAATATATGTGAAAAAATTACTGTAACAAAAGACCCTGTCCCACAAAAAGATAGGGGTACGAGAGACCCCCAATAGCGGGGGTCATAAAAAAAAAAAAAAAAAAAAAAAAAAAACCTAACCTAACCTAACCTAACCTAACCTAACCTAACCTAACCTAACCTAACCTAACCTAACCTAACCTAACCTAACCTAACCTAACCTAACCTAACCTAACCTAACCTAACCTAACCTAACCTAACCTAACCTAACCTAACCTAACCTAACCTAACCTAACCTAACCTAACCTAACCTAACCTAACCTAACCTAACCTAACCTAACCTAACCTAACCTAACCTAACCTAACCTAACCTAACCTAACCTAACCTAACCTAACCTAACCTAACCTAACCTAACCTAACCTAACCTAACCTAACCTAACCTAACCTAACCTAACCTAACCTAACCTAACCTAACCTAACCTAACCTAACCTAACCTAACCTAACCTAACCTAACCTAACCTAACCTAACCTAACCTAACCTAACCTAACCTAACCTAACCTAACCTAACCTAACCTAACCTAACCTAACCTAACCTAACCTAACCTAACCTAACCTAACCTAACCTAACCTAACCTAACCTAACCTAACCTAACCTAACCTAACCTAACCTAACCTAACCTAACCTAACCTAACCTAACCTAACCTAACCTAACCTAACCTAACCTAACCTAACCTAACCTAACCTAACCTAACCTAACCTAACCTAACCTAACCTAACCTAACCTAACCTAACCTAACCTAACCTAACCTAACCTAACCTAACCTAACCTAACCTAACCTAACCTAACCTAACCTAACCTAACCTAACCTAACCTAACCTAACCTAACCTAACCTAACCTAACCTAACCTAACCTAACCTAACCTAACCTAACCTAACCTAACCTAACCTAACCTAACCTAACCTAACCTAACCTAACCTAACCTAACCTAACCTAACCTAACCTAACCTAACCTAACCTAACCTAACCTAACCTAACCTAACCTAACCTAACCTAACCTAACCTAACCTAACCTAACCTAACCTAACCTAACCTAACCTAACCTAACCTAACCTAACCTAACCTAACCTAACCTAACCTAACCTAACCTAACCTAACCTAACCTAACCTAACCGGTCCGCCGTACGCTCCCGAGCAGAACGCACGCTCCCACGTGGCCTAGATCGCTCAAAATAGATCGATAAATCAAAAAGTGTCAGTAAAAGTGCTCGAAAATTAGTGAAAATAGTGTCAAAAAAAAGCGCGTTCACAGCCCGAACGCTTTGACACCAAAAAAGTGTAAATTGGACATAATTTGGATTTTTAAACACAAAAACAAAAATTACAGTGAGCAAGTAAGAAAAGAAAAAATTAAAACGCTGCACGATTTTCAGTGGGAAATCGTGTAACGGCAACTGTGGCGAGGTGCGCCGTACCAAGGCCTCTCGTTTGACACCTTTTTTTTGGATTTTTACGACCACAGACGGAGGAGCTGCAGCCGAAGTAAGGGAATTCCAACTGGAAAACATAAAGAAAACCGGTTGGAACCTTACTTCGAGAATACCAGCGAACATCCGGGGCCTTTTAAGGGTCCGAGGACCGCGGAGGTTGCAGCCGGGAGCCGGGAGCGACCTGGACTTAGCATAAGTAAGATAGCCGCCGAGTATTACACGCATTTACAAAGCGTAATATTAAATAAATAAAGTGGTGGGTAATTACATTTTCTTTTTAGCCCACCACAAGGTTAAATTCCCTTTATAAATACTAGAAATTAAAATACTCGGCGGCTGTCACTGGGAGTGAGGTCTTTTTGACCTATCCCATAGTTTTAAGATTAGCATTATAAGTAGAATTAGACAATAGTTGCTGTTTATAACAAAGCACCTTAATAAAAATAAGCGGACGGTAGAAGGTAAAAAACATAAAACCGAGCCAGATTCGCGCCGCCGCGGCCGTAGCAAAACATCTGGTGCGCGCCTGAGCGCCGCGGAAAGGGATAGACCTACCGGGCGGCGCAACCGTCTCTCTCGCACGCGCACGCTTTGTCGTGCGCAGTTGCCGAACTTCGGGCGCGCCCCTGCGGCCGCGGGCGAGGTCAGCGAGCCGGGAGACGTTGCCGTCCGCACCGCGCGAGCGACGCGCCGTGCGTAGCAATAATAATTAATATTACAGGGAGTTAAACGGCGCGCCGCGCGGGGTAATAAATTTTACGACCGGTCTTTGTTATAGACAGCAACTGCAATAGAATAGGGGCCCTATTGCCTTAGTTTAAGAGTCTTTTTGCCTTGTTGCACTAGAGTTAAGTTGACATTATTGTTTACATTTTTAAATTTTGAACTGTAAGACTAAGTATTAAATACTTTAAACTTTTAATAACGGACGAAGTATATAATACTTCAATTTTAAATTAGAACAATTTAGGACTAAGTATATAATACTTTATTTTTGAAATTTTTAAATTTTTAAATTTTTAATTTTGATTTTAATTTTTAATTTAGAACATTTTAATTATTTACATTTTTGAATTTTAAAATTTTTAAAATTTTTACACTTCAGACGAGTACCCCTACCATGTACCGGACCCCCACAAAGACCACCGACGCGGGCGAGGTGAGCCAGGCAGGCGCCAGCCAGGCGTGCAGGGTGAGCACCTCGCCCATTAAGAGCGTCCGGAGGAGTGTGGGGGAATGGGAGGGACAAGGGAAGAAGCCCAGGACCTCTCCCCGCAGCGTCGCGCCGGCCGTCAAACCGAGGACGCGTGCGGTGCCGAAAGCGGTGGAGCCGACACCTGCTCCTGCGGCGGCCGGGCAATCCCCGAAAGGGGACAAGCCGGCGTCCGCAGATCGAGTGAAGGAGGCGCGAGCGTGCCTAACTAAGGCAAAACTGCACTTGGGCAGCTCGCGCAACCTGAAGACCGAAATAAAGGAGCAGGTAATCAACGCGATAAATCGGCTCTACGAGCTTTACAAGGAGGCGGAGCTCGCAAACAGGGGACGAACCCAGGACCCAAAAGGGGGTCCAGTAGAGGAGCCGGCGAGTGGGGCAAACCGGGTGGAAGTAGAAGTAAAGGACCCACCCGCAAACCCCCCGCCGGCGACCCATTGCGAGCTCCTAAAGAAACTAGAAAGCCACGCGAGACTCCTTGAAGCCAATACCAAGGAATTGGAGGGCTTGAGGGAGTCTCTCGTGGCTACAAAAACAACAATACAAGAAAAGGGGAAGCCTCCCGGCACGTACGCGAGCGTGGCGGCCGCCCCGGCAAAAAGGCCGCCACCGGGGTGCGAACCTAAGCACTCGGTGGCGGTCTCGTCGGGGACCGACACGGGCGAGCAGGTTCTGGGCAAAATTCGAAAGGCCCTAAACGCCACCCAGACCGGCATAAGGGTCGACCGGATCCGCAGGGTGCGGGACGGTCGGGTCATCCTGGGCTGCGGCTCAGAGGTCGAGCTGGAGAGGGTGCGTGAGGGGCTGAGGAGGGCAGGCAAGGACCTGAACCTTGCAGAGGTCAAAAACAAGGACCCACTGGTGCTGCTCAGAGACGTAATGGCCTATAATACTAACGAAGAAATAGTAAAGGCCATTAAGACCCAAAATAAACACCTGCTGGTCGACGTCTCTGAGGAGGATCAGAGGGCGGAGGTAAGGTTCAGGAGGAGGGCGCGAAATGTGCAGACGATCCATGTGGTCATGCGCGTGTCGCCTGCGCTCTGGGGACGGCTGACGGCTGCGGGCTACATGCACGTGGACCTCCAGCGAGTGCGGGTGCATGATCACTCCCCGCTAGTCCAGTGCACTCGGTGCCTAGGTTACGGCCACACCAAACGGCATTGCGCGGAGAGCGAAGACCGCTGCAGCCATTGTGGTGGCCGGCACCTACGCGCCGAGTGTCCGGATCGGCAAGCCGGGAAACCTCCCGCCTGCCGGAACTGCCGACTAGCTAAGGCAGACCGGTGGGACCACGGCGCATTTGACGAAGACTGTCCTGTGCGGAGAAAGTGGGACACCATAGCACGGGCGTCCGTAGCCTATTGCTAAGGGCGCCCAGGTGACCCACCGCACTCTCCGCGCAGGGCACCACCAGTACCACGTGGCGCAGCTAAACCTGCAAAGGTCCAAGCTCGCTACTGCCGAGCTGATATGCGAAGCGCCGAAGAGAGGCTGGGCGTTCGCATTGGTCCAGGAG
Source organism: Battus philenor (assembly GCF_028537555.1). Taxonomy (NCBI): domain Eukaryota; kingdom Metazoa; phylum Arthropoda; class Insecta; order Lepidoptera; family Papilionidae; genus Battus; species Battus philenor. Next base: position 18,188 of record NW_027181759.1, read on the forward strand.
CCGTATATCGGCGCTATTGGCGAGATGAGGCACTACCCAGGGACAAGGGTGGTACAATGTGTCGCGCGAGGCAACGGGGAGGTTGTCAAGGCGGCCATTGTGCTATTCGACGACACTATCGATATCACTCAATGTCCCCAACTCACGTCTGGCAACGTTGCTGTGGCCAGGCTGAGGACTGGGGCTTGGGAGATAGGGGTGGTGTCCGTCTACCTGGAGCCTAATACGCCCGTCGGACCATACCTGGACCGGATCGGCTCGGCCGTGGAGGGCTTGGGGACTGCCAACGTGGTACTGGGTGGCGACGTCAATGCGCATAACACCTGGTGGGGTAGCCGGTCCACGGACCGAAGGGGGGAGGAGGTCGCAGCCGCCCTCGACCAACTGGGAGTGCACGTGTTGAACCAGGGGTCAGAGCCGACGTTTGATACGTATCGGGGCGGTAAGCATTACTCCAGTCGCGTCGACATTACTGCTTGCTCGACCACCCTGCTCGACCGAGCGGTGGGCTGGAGCCTCGTGGACGACATATCCTCGTCGGACCACAGGGCAATTGTGTTCAATCTGAAGTTTGAGAGGTCCCAAGGCACGGACGTCAAGCGGACCACACGGCAGTACACTACCCGTAGGGCAGACTGGGGCGAGTTCCATCGAACTGTCGCTCGGCTGCTATCGGATCGCTGTCTGACGCCTACCGAGGTGAATCAGATCACCGAAAAGGGGGCGTTGGACAGCACGGTCGGTCGGTATGTGGAAACCGTGAGGGACGCTTGCGAGTTGGTCCTGCCGAAGGTCTCCAAGCGGAAGAGGACGGAATTGCCCTGGTGGTCCGAACAGCTCTCTCTCCTCAAGGCGGATGTCTTGAGGAAGAAGAGAAGGATCAGGGCCGCGAGGCCGGCTCGTAAGGAGCTGGTCTGGCGCGAGTACTGCGACGCGAAGGAGGCATACCGCCTTGAGGCGAGGCGCGCTCAGACCCATAGCTGGAAGCGTTTCTGTGAGAGACAGGATCGCGAGACCATGTGGGACGGGATCCACCGTGTGATGCGTCGCACGGGGGTGAGGCGAGAGGACGCCCCCCTCGTCCAGTCAGGTAAAGTGCTGGACGCAGCGGGATCAGCCAGGTTGCTGGCGGAGGTTTTCTTCCCGGAGGACGACCCCGGGAAGGACAATGCGGACCACAGAACTGTAAGAGCTAAAGCCGATGAAGTCAATTCGGGGGACCATGATGGAACATGCGACCCCCCGTTTACGATGGAGGAGCTCCGATGGTCCGTATCGACCTTCAACGCCAAGAAGGCACCTGGCTCTGACGGACTCACCGCGGACATCTGCCGTGCGGCCGTCGCCGTGGACCCCGTTCTGTACCTCGCGCTCTCCAACCGGTGTCTCGCGCTTTCCCACTTCCCCACGAGATGGAAGGAGGCAGTGGTCGTAGCGTTGCGGAAGCCGGACAAGGAGGACTACACGCACCCGAAATCCTACAGGCCCATCGGACTCTTGCCGATTCTCGGCAAGGTCCTTGAGAAAATGATGGTCCGTAGGATCCGGTGGTACACTGCACCGTATATCAGTAGCCACCAATACGGCTTCATGCCGCAGAGGTGTACCGAAGACTCCCTGTATGACCTGATCCAGCATCTGCGAACCCGGCTGAAGGAGAAGGAGATCGCAGTGCTGGTATCATTGGACATAGAGGGAGCCTTCGATAACGCCTGGTGGCCTGCTATACGGTGCAGACTGGCAGAGACTCGCTGCCCCGCGAATCTGCGGCGTCTTGTTGACAGCTATTTTAGCGATCGCAAGGTGTCCGTAC